>NW_024070203.1:9917453-10130240 GCF_014754425.2 Oryx dammah
TGGAAGAAAACTTATGACCAACCCAGATAGCATATTCAAAAGCAGAGACATTACTTTGCCAACAAAGGTCCGTCTAGTCAAGGCTATGGTTTTTCCTGTGGTCACGTATGGATGTGACAGTTGGGCTATGAAGAAGGCTGAGTGCCAAAGAATTGATGCTTTTTAACTGTGTTGTTGGAGAAGACTCTTGAGAGTCCCTTGGACTGCAAGGAGATCCAACAAGTCCATTCTGAAGGAGATCAGCCCTGAGATTTCTTTGGAAGGAATGACGCTAAAGCTGAAACTCCAGTACTTTGGCCACCTCATGCGAAAAGTTGACTCATTGGAAAAGACTCTGATGCTGGGAGGGATATGGGTCAGGAGGAGAAGAGGACAACAGAGGATGAGATGGTTGGATGGCATCACTGACTCAATGGACGTGAGTCTGAGTGAACTCTGGGAGTTGGTGATGGACAGGGAGGCCTGGCGTGGTGGGATTCATGGGGTTGCAAAGAGTCAGACACGACTGAGCGACTGAACTGAACTGATCTGATTAAAGGGCAGACAGACTGAAAACCACTGTCAAGAAAACTGACCAGTCTGATCACAGACCACAGTCTTGTCTAACTAAACGAAACTGTGAGCCATGGCCTCGATGGCCACCCGAGACCCTCAGACAGATTATGTTGTAGAGTTCTGACAAAATGTGGTCCACTGGAGAAAGGAATAGCAAACCACTTCAGTATTCGTCCCTTGATAACCCCATGTACAGTATGAAAATGCAAAAAGATAGGACACTGAAAGATGAACTACCCAGGTCAGGAGGTACCCAGTATACTACTGGAGATCAGTGGAGAAATAACTCCAGAAAGCATGAAGAGATGGAGCCAAAGCAAAAATGACATCCCATTGTGGATGTGACTGGTGATGGAAGCAAGGTCTGATGCTGTGAATAGCAATACTGCATAGGAACCTGGAATGTTAGGTCCATGAATCAAGGCAAATTGGAAGTGATCAAACAGATGACAAGAGTGAACATCAATATTTTAGGAATCAGTGAACTAAAATGTACTGGAATGGGTGACCCAGGGATCAAACCTGGGTCTCCTGGTTCCAGGTAAATTTTTTACCACTGAGACACCAGGAAGATAATTTTAATAGTTAATATTTACTGATTATCTACTATGTGACAGGCTGTTCTAATTTTTTCAATTGAATTAGCTCTGAAAAATATTTATCTTCATTATTTCTACTGTCTCAGCGGAGAGAACTAGGGAACACAGAGTTAATAAGTGATGGAGACTGATTTCAAAATCTGAGCCTAATCCAATACTCTTTTCAACCTATACCCATTCTCACATGTTGGATTTTCACTTTCAACTTTCTGGAGAGAGATTAAAAGAAAATCTATTTGCTTGGGGATTTCCCAAGCCGCTCAGTTGTAAAGAATTTGCCTGTTAGTGAAGGAGATATGAGTTCATTCCCTAGGTCAGGAAGACCCTCTGGAGAAGGAAATGGCAACACATTGCAGTATTTCTGCGAGTATAATCCCACGGACAAAGGAATCTTGTGGGCTATAGTCCATGGGGTCACAAAGAGTCAAATATGATTGAATAACTGAACATGAGCACATATTACTTTTAAACACTTACTTAGAGGTCAAAATGAGTGATAAATCTAGATCTAGCTATTAATATCTGTATCTCAAGAGTGATACTGAAAAACAGAGCAATAACTTCACATAAAGATAGAGCAATGGCAGTATTTAACGTGAATTTGAAAAAATAGTATCAAGTGGTGAGTGTCTAAGAACAAGAATTATGGGTTCAAACGGTTATTCAGAGGCAGCATCCCAACAGAGTTGACATTCCAATAATATTCTTACATTTCATTATTGTTAAAGCAACATGTTATCTAGCATAAGCCATTATAAGATATGCATGTGGGGAATCCAGGAAAATAAAATACAATCTGGAAGGTTCAGTGATTAAAAAAAAAAAAGAGAGAGAGAGAGAGATGGATGGGAAAGCAGGTCCAGGGGAATCTAAAAAAAACTCTGAAAAGTCTCAGGCATGGGAGCCCAGACTTACATTATACACTGGCATGTATTGGAATATTCCCTGTAGTATCCAGATCCTGTGTAATCCTTTTATTATGAAAGTTATTATAGTTTTAAATCAATTTTACACAGGGATTCCTTTGAGTTTCTAGGAATTTGATCTCCTTTAGGGGGAAAAATTAATTACTTTTCCCTCTTTCAACAGACATTTTCTACCTGATATAAAACACTTCAACTTTCTAGGAACCAAAAGGCAAAATATAGAGGTCAAATAATTCATATTCAGTTTAGAGTTTAAAAAAAAAAAAAGTAAAAGTCATGCTCTTTGTGTCAGGCAAACCTTATGTTCATTGAAAACAACTTTATTGCAGGTCACAAAGCCTAATAATATTAGTGAATCTTATCCCCTAGGCAGAAACCTGCAAAATTATCTGCTGATAGAGAGTCAAAGAGCTCTAAATACAGTGAGACTGGGATGTTCTGGGATAGTTCAAATGTCATTGCCACCCCACGTGTCAGACTTTCAGCTAAAGATCCCTGGCTGTGGCAGACCTGAGGAAGAGATGAGTCTTCACTAGCCTAAGTGCTACAGCACATCCCTTTCAGTATTGGAGGCTATTTCCTCTACATAGTTTAATTTAAATAAAAGGACAAAGGAAGCACTTCTCAGTGATTTTCAAACCTTAAAATTTAAGAGAAGTATCCTTTAGTTCCTTCAGGCTGACTCTGGGAAATGTGAATCCCATAAGGTTTGAATACTCATTTTCTTCGTTTAAAAAATGAAGCAATCTACAGATTCAATGCAATCCCTATCAAGCTACCAGTGGTATTTTTCACAGAACTAGAACAAATAATTTCAAGATTTGTATGGAAATACAAAAAACCTCGAACAGCCAAAACAATCTTGAGAAAGAAGAATGGAACTGGAGGAATCAACTTGCCTGACTTCAGGCTCTACTACAAAGCCACAGTCATCAAGAGAGTATGGTACTGGCACAAAGACAGAAATATAGATCAATGGAACAAAATAGAAAGCTCAGAAATAAATCCACACACATATGGACACCTTATTTTTGACAAAGTAGGCAAGAATATACAATGGAATAAAGACAATCTCTTTAACAAGTGGTGCTGGGAAAACTGGTCTACCACTTGTAAAAGAATGCAATTAGATCACTTTCTAACACCACACACAAAAATAAACTCAAAATGGATTAAAGATCTAAATGTAAGACAAGAAACTATAAAACTCCTAGAGGAGAACATAGGCAAAACACTCTCCAACATAAATCACAGCAGGATCCTCTATGATCCACCTCCCAGAATACTGGAAATAAAAGCAAAAATAAACGAATGGGATCTAATTAAAATTAAAAGCTTCTGCACAACAAAGGAAACTATAATCAAGGTGAAAAGACAGCCTTCCGAATGGGAGAAAATAATAGCAAATGAAGCAACTGACAAACAACTAATCTCAAAAATATACAAGCAACTCCTGCAGCTCAATTCCAGAAAAATAAACGACACAATCAAAAAATGGGCCAAAGAACTAAATAGACATTTCTCCAAAGAAGACATACGGATGGCTAACAAACACATGAAAAGACGCTCAACGTCACTCATTATTAGAGAAATGCAAATCAAGACCACAATGAGGTACCACTTCACACCAGTCAGAATGGCTGCCATCCAAAAGTCTACAAACAATAAATGCTGGAGAAGGTGTGGAGCAAAGGGAACCCTCTTACACTGTTGGTGGGAATGCAAACTAGTACAGCCACTATGGAGAACAGTGTGGAGATTCCTTAAAAAATTGCAAATAGAACTGCCTTATGACCCAGCAATCCCACTGCTGGGCATACACACCAAGGAAACCAGAATTGAAAGAGACACATGTACCCCAATATTCATTGCAGCACTGTTTATAATAGCCAGGGCATGGAAACAACCTAGATGTCCATCAGCAGATGAATGGATAAGAAAGCTGTGGTATATATACACAATGGAGTATTACTCAGCTATTAAAATTAATACATTTGAACCAGTTCTAATGAGGTGGATAAAACTGGAGCCGATTATACAGAGTGAAGTAAGCCAGAAAGAAAAACACCAATACAGTATACAAATACATATATATGGAATTTAGAAAGATGGTAAAAATGACCCTGTATGCAAGACAGAAAAGTGACACAGATGTGTAGAGTGGACTTTTGGACTCTGAGGGAGAGGGAGAGGGTGGGATGATTTGGGAGAATGGCATTGAAACATGTATACTATCATGTAAGAAATGAATCGCCAGTCTATGTTGATGCAGGATGCAGGATGCTTGGGGCTGGTGCACAGGGATGATCCGGAGGGATGATGTGGGGTGGGAAGTGGGAGGGGGGTTTATGTTTGGGAGCTCATGTACACCAGTGGTGGATTCATGTCAATGTATGCCAAAACCACTACAGTATTGTAAAGTAAAAATTAAAATACAAAATAAAAAGTAAAATAAAATAAATGATTCAGTTGCCTAACTGAAAATACTGGCTTGTTGTACGTGAGATGATGGTAATTTTTTTTGGAGGGTGGGGCTTCTTAGGACAATGCTTTAACATTAAAGTCTTTTTAGTTCTTTTGGACAACATGGGAACAATAAGCAGCCAGCAGTGACCATTTTCAGCCATTTTCAAATCTTAGTCCTTCTCTCCTCCATTGAAGGGATAAAATGGGCAGTCTTATAAATGTCTATTTAATCTCATTGCTATGTTGCTTAGCATAACATCCTTTGCATATTTAAAAACACTGTGTAGTATGTGATAGCTCTCTTAACAAAATATCCCTCTAGTAGTCTATATGCTGCAACCATTTTTTGCGTAGTGAGAATACCTGCTATGTCATACATGCCATGACATAGCAAATATCTGGAGACTTTATCATGAGTGTCTGTCCTATTCAGTCACCTTTTGGATAAAATAACACTAATAAAGACAGCAATGGTTAGAAACTCACCAAATGACCAAGCAAGTGCTTTGGCATGTATGTATATGGATTTACATTAATATGAAAAATATATTTCTTACATAAGCATACAGAACCTTCTCACCAAAATCACAAATCTAGTTAAGCACCGAGTCAAAATTCAAACTAAAGTTGTTTGACACAGTCTACCTTTAACTTTTATGAAACTGTATCTCTAAATTCAAAGTCTTTACTATTTCCTGTAAATGCACCTGCTTCATTTTATTGTTTATTTCACCACTACTCTAATAATGCGAAAATAATAGGCACTCACATTTGCTCATTGTTTTGTTTTTTAATGGAATAATGCTTTAAAACTCATACTTTCTTCTTCTTTTTATCTTTCTCCCTCTTAAATCTTGTCTCTTTTGAAGTTTTAAATATTCCAGGTTTTCACTACTCTCAAAACCCCAGAACATTTAGTTTATAATTGTGAAGGAAAAGATTTAGAGAGATGACAAAAAAGAATCATTTAAATATGCCCTCAAGCGCAGCATCAAGGAGCCAATCAGAAGAAAGAGGTAGGAAGACAGACTTCCATCAGGGGAGTGCTGCCCCAGCCCTGCTCCTGGCTCAGAGCTCCCTCTGTGGTCCGCAGTGTCTTACTCTTTGGGACTCTATGGACTGTGACTCCTCTGTCCCTGGTACTCTCCAGGCAAACATAATGGAGTGGGTTGCCATGCCCTCCTCCAGGGGATCTATCTTCCCAATCCAGGGATCAAATCCGGGTCTCTTGTATTACAGGCTCCTGCAGTGGCAAGAGGATTCTTTATCAGCTGACCTGCTAAGCCACCGGGAATACACCCCCACACCCACCCACACCCCCACCCCACCACTGGGAAACAAAAATAAGAGTAGTTTACTTCCTGTCAATCCCACTGGGATAAAAGAAGGCAGGTATAAAAGGAGTTCCAGAAGCAACCTTAGACTGCAGTGAGATACTACCTAGCCTGAATTTTTTCAGTGGTCAAGACATTTTGGTCAAGGTTTTATGTAGGGTCCAGGGTACAAAAGGAATGGAAGTGCAGCCCCAGGACCTGAGACAGTACACAAAGGCAGCAATAGCGAATCTGTAGCATTTGTGAAAATAGCAGCCCAAGAGCAGAATCAGCATGGAGGCCCAGTGTCTCTGGAGGGCAACACCGTCCACAGTGGTGGCAGCATCTGGGCAGAAGGCTTCCAGGTAACCTGGAGCTCCAGGCAGAAACACTGGGGATACCAAGGATTCTGAATTTGAACCAGACTGGGTAAAGGCAGAGACATTACTTTGTCTAGTCAAAGCTATGGTTTATCCAGTAGCCATGTATGGATGTGAGAGTTGGACTGTGAAGAAGGCTGAGCACTGAAGAATTGATACTTTTGAACTGTGGTGTTGGAGAAGACTCTTGAGAGTCCCTTAGACTGCAAGGAGATCCAACCAGTCCATTCTGAAGGTGATCAGTCCTGGGATTTCTTTGGAAGGAATGATGCTAAAGCTGAAACTCCAGTACTTTGGCCACCTCTTGTGAAGAGTTGACTCATTAGAAAAGACTCTGATGCTGGGAGGGATTGGGGACAGGAGGAGAAGGGGACGATAGAGGATGAGATGGCTGGATGACATCACTGACTCGATGGACGTGAGTCTGAGTGAACTCCGGGAGCTGGTGATGGACAGGGAGGCCTGGTGTGCTGAGATTCATGGGGTCGCAAAGAGTTGGACATGACTGATCGACTGAACTGAACTGAACTGGGTCTAGCTGATACTACGCTATGGTAGAAAAATACATTTTGTTACAATTTTCCACCTCAGTTTCTACCTGACAGAGGCTGATAGAAAACAAACAAACAGAAATCCTTATTACTGCTGCTGATGAAGTTCGTGCACATTTTGAATGCATTTACACATCCATTTATATGTTTTGTAAATTTTGTGAAAGTCATAGCCATATTTCATTTATTTGCTCAGTAAACATTTATTGAAGTCCTACTATGCAATAACTAGATACACAGTAGTTATATGTTTCCTGTTTTTATTGAGACTAAAGTCTAGAAAACAATCATTGAAGTACATACATACATTAAATATAATCACAAATTGTGATAAGATGAAGTGAAGACCTCAGTAGGAGAACGGGGAGCATTGATGAAGAGAGAAGGTAGGAGGTACTTGAGTAAAGACATAAGGATATGGTCTCCAGGCTGAGAATGGTGGCTTTGGAGTCAAGCATTCTAGGCAGGATTAGGTTAAATGAAGGGGCTGGGGAAGGGTGGGGCACTGTGCCTCTGAAGAGAAGAAGGATGCTTGTGGAGAGGAGAGCCCGAGAGGGTAAGGACAGAGCACAGGCGGCGCTGGGTGGTGCAGGGCCCAGGGTACCAGAATAAGGATGCTAGATTCAGTGGGGGAGGAGATGAGGGCACACACTGACAGCAGACATTGCAAGGAAAGCCCGGCACTGATAAGCTGTGTGACTTTTAGGAAGTTACTTAACTTTTCTGTACTTCAGATTTTTCACTTTTAAATGTGAGAATAGTAATAGAAATGAAGTGGGACTTTATGATCCTTGCCACTCCCCCCCCCCACCCCACCATGTCTTCTGCCTGCCTTTTGCCTGTGGAAAGCTTTAATCAAAGAATAACTTTAATCAGATAAATGAGAAATGCTGAAACAAAGGAAAACAAGTCTAAGGAGACTAAATAATAATAATGTGGTCATAGTCAAGGACTTTTAATTCTTTCTCAAGTGCTATAGATAATATTCTGAACCATATCATGTGAGCTGTCTTATAGATACCAAAGCACCAGGTGGAGAAGTTACCTACATGATGACTAGGCTGTTCCCAGAACATGAGCTGCAACAATTCTGAGAACAGACCACAAAGAAATGGTGTACCACAGAACTGAAGATTAACTGTTAAGATGATTCTGGTCAGATCACCGATGCCAGTTTGAAGACAGCTGTTAAAGATGACTATGTTTTGGCATGCAGTGCCTCCCGCTCCCTGACTCTGTCCATAAATGCTCTCACCCCTGCTTTTTGGCTGGGGTAGAGGAGGGGGGGGAGGGGAGTCAGCCTTTGGACAGATGTCTGCCAGTCTCCCCCCGACCCCCATTGCCATTATCTAAAATGAAGGAAACTTTCTTTTCCCACGTTTTGGCTTGTTTACTGGCTTTTGAGCAGTGAGGACCCAGACCCACTACACCTAACTTTCGTTAACAATAGCAACTACTTCATAGAGTTGATTTGAGCAATATTTGAGTTAATAAATGCAAAATACTTAGATTAGTGTGTTACTCATTTCTTGTGTGTGTGCATACGTGTGTGTGTGTGTCTGAGAGAGAGAGAGAGAAGGAGAGACAGAGACGCAAAGGTTTTAATTAGGAGAGTGATAGGATTAGAGTTGTGTTTTAAAGGTAGAACCTTGCCTGTTGAGTGAAAATGGATAGGGAAGTGAAGAATTGACATGGAAAAAGGTAAAAATTTGATCACAGTGTCATAATAAATTGTTTTGACATCAGATGGCATTCACAATTATTCAATATATTCTAGTTCACATTCTCCCTTTTTTTCTCTTATTCTTTAAATACTTTTAACTTGCTTGAATATTTAATATGTCATAGAAATAGTATAGTGACAAAAAATATTTTGAATAGTTTTGTCAGCTTTAGAAGAATGATTGTACAGACTAGTATTTGTTTTATTAAAATGAAAATATTGGGAGCAAAATCATTCATAATTAATTCATTTATTCAGCAGATATTTGTTGAAAACTAATTACATTAAATATGTCAGGCAATCTTCTAGGTGTTTAGAATGTTGAGCAAACACAAGCCTACTTTATGAACTTTATATTATCTTTGGCAAGCAAAGCAGTGAGCTGACATAGTTGAAAACTCAATACCTGAGAGATAGTGCAGTATTAATATTTCACTCTACTTGATAAAATTTAGATGGACTTTTTCCTGAGTCTGAACACGAAATTCTCTTTTCTTAGGACATTTTATTTAGAAAACTTGTAAATTTAATATTCTTCTCTGCACCTTTTAGGTGCAAACCTTAAGAGCCATTTTGACAATTTTATGACCCATGTATGTCTCTCTCTCTTGAACCTAGAAGCCATTTCTTTGAAATGTAATCATCAAGAGAGGCTGTGACACCATGTGAAGGGTGGGAGCCTTGTTTTTGACCAGCAAACACTGATGGTCTCAGCACAGAGAAGAGTGTTTGCAAATGGAGGAATATATCAATGTGAGACATGCATCTCATTGGTCAACTTCTTTCAAGAACTTTATCACTAGTTCCCAGCAGTTGAACCTTTCCACTTTTGTCCCAACAGAGGTGGATTGATAGGGGTTCTGCTCTCTCTTCTGTACTGCTGTAGCCTTATAAAGCCTTTCTTACCAATTTAAATTTATCTGGTGCAACTTTTCCCTTGACATACCTACATAAAGCTTTAGCACAATTTACAGATGATTGAGGAAGTGCAATTTTGTTGAAGAAGTTAATACAAGTAACTAAACACGGGATCTGGGGAAAACTTGAGTATATATTTATGTGTGTGTGGAGAATACGTGAGTGTGTAAAACATGATCAAAGTGTATTAGGAGAAATAATTAGTTGATATCTGAATTTTCTGGAGAAAAATTCAAGTTTAATAAAAATTAAAAGGAGACTTTATTGCTTAAAATAAGATGAAAAAATTCCAAGAATTATTTAAAACTGCACTTGACAATATCTGTCAAAAATGAAAACTAAGAAAAACATATCTATAAAGAGAAGTTTCCATTTATGAGGATTTTTTAAAAATTATCTTTCTAGATGTCAATGTACACCAAAGCATCCTGGAAGTGTGCTGTCTAAATTATGCTAGCATGGGGATAAAATGTTTCCAAGTAATGAGAGTAGTTTTAAATCAATGCATTTGTCCAACAAGTAGTCAATGGGAAAATTTAATCACAATTAAATGAATGCTTATTATCCTAACTTAAAATGAAGTCTATGTAGTACTCTGAGTCAAATTTCCATATATGTTAAACCCTATTCACATGGTAGACAAAAAGTACATTAATTTGTCCTTTGGGAGATAATTTCAGGATCTAAATTTTTAAGTTGAAAAAAAAAAAAAAGCACATCCATAAATTATAACATGAATGATAATGGGTAAATAAACTTCAGTGTTACATGAAAAAGAATCCAAACCATAAAATATTATCCATTATCTTGCACAGCCAGGTTGTTAAGATTCAGTTGAAATTACCTAAATAAACAAACATATACAGAAAGATCCAGGAACTAAGTTTTCCTTCTTTTAAGTGAGATGACTTGTCAGGTGACATTACTGATTTAATATCTAACAGATATTTCTGTAGTGCTAGTGATTTATCTCATCTATCAGGGAGGAGTGGAAAAGTAAATAAACATTATATCTGCATGACAGTGATAAAGACAATTCAATTTCTGTGTCTATGATGAGAGTAGAAAGACCTGGTAGAAACTAAAATTAGACACTTATTTACATGAATATGTCCATAAATGTAGCATATTAATTTAACTGTGTTCTTTTCTGAGGAATTGGTTGAATTAAATTGTATTGGAAAAATGTTGTTCAAATGTTTATATCTTAAATATTTTGTAATCTGGTGTTTAAATAGTATTTAAATATACATCAAATTCAGATTGGACACCTATTAGGGAAGAAAGTATTCATGATATACTAAGTAAATCATCAAAACAAACTAAAAATAAATTTTAACAGATCTTCTCATGATGAGGAAAAACTGAATATAATGTTATGTGTACATGTGAAAACTAGAGATTATTAGTGATCTTCCATTGCTGCATTACATTTCTTAATACTGGTATTTTGCTAGAGTTTGTATATTTGTTGTGTGTTTATTTTACATTAAAATCTACTAAGAAGGAGCCCAGTCATAAAGGTCTTCCATTGTGCACTGTCTATAATACTTTTTAAATCTGTCAAAAAAATCTCCTTCAAATATTAATCCATAACCATAAAATTGGCTCTGAATTGCATTATTAAAAAAAAAAAATCTCCTAGACGTAAGAAGCTCACAAGCTAGACATTGTTAGCTAATCTAGTATTCACCACATTAGTTTCAATGTGAGAGAGAGGACGACAGATGTATCGTATGGAGAACCACTGTGGATGCATGTGATTCTGTAGGGAACAACCTAGTGGTAGGGGGCAGTAAAGAAGAGGGTGATGGTTTGGGAAAATGGAATTAACTCATGGTGGGGTGGACGGTGAAGGAGGGCTTTACAGATGAACATGATTCACTGAAAATGCTTAATCATTTTCCCAAGATTAGTATCTAGCTAAATAAATTTTAACTTTTTTGTTTAGGTTTGTGTATTCATCTTGGAAAATAATATATAGTTTATCAAACAGATTAAGAATAGGCTGTGTAATTTGTGCCTTCCTCATACAATGGGAAAAAATATAAATTCCATAATCATTAACATGAAGGTTAGAAGTTCCCTTTATTTTTGAAATAAGACAATATTAGGAGAAAATTTTCTTCCCCAGGAGCTTGTAAATATTGTGATTATTATTTTCATGGCTAGGAAATCCCAGACGGATGCATTCTGGAGATATTTAAAGTGTAAATAAAATTACATAAAACACTTCTCATTTAAAATGTATAAGCTGTACTAATAAAAATAGTTAACTGATCATTTTCCTAAAATTGTATAAATAAGTAAAAACATAGTTAAAGAAATGACACTCTGTTATGGGGTATATATATTTTAAAGGAATGTGTGTGTTAGTTGCTCAGTAGTGTCCGACTCTTTGTGACCCCATGGACAGTACCCCACCAAGTTCCATTGTCCATGGGATTCTCCAGGCAAGAATACTGGAGTGGGTTGCCATTTCCTTCTCCAATATGATAATTTAATATACCTATACATTGTAAAATGGTTACCACAATCAAGTTAATTATTACATCTATCACCTCACATACTTATATTTTTCTTAATGTATGATGAAGAAACTTTACATATACTCTTTTAGCACATTTCAAGTGTATAGTACAATATTATTTAGTACATTCACCATGCTGGACAATAGATCACATGAACATCTTATAACTGAAAGATGTATACTTTGATCAGTCAGTTCAGTTTAGTTCAGTCGCTCAGTCTTGTCTGACTCTTTGCAACCCCATGAACTACAGCACGCCAGGCCTCCCTGTCCATCACCAACTCCTGGAGTTTACCAAAACTCATGTCCATTAAGTCAGTGATGCCATCCAACCATCTCATCCTCTGTCATCCCCTTCTCCTGCTGCCCTCAATCTTTACCAACATCGGGGTCTTTTCAAATGAGTCAGCTCTTTGCATCAGGTGGCCAAAGTATTGGAGTTTCCACTTCAACATCAGTCTTTCTAATGAACACCCAGGACTTATCTCCTTTAAGATGGACTGGTTGGATCTCCTTGCAGTGCAAGGGACTCTCAAGAGTCTTCTCCAACACCATGGTTCAATAGCATCAATTCTTCAATGCTCAGCTTTCTTTATAGTCCAACTCTCACATCCATACATGACCACTGGGAAAACCATAGTCTTGACTAGATGGACCTTTGTTGACAAAGTAATGTCTCTGCTTTTTAATATACTATCTAGGTTGGCCATAACTTTCATCTCCAATTAGGAGATGCTAATCAGACACTTTGATCAGCATCTCCCAATTCACCCACTGTTCTGTTTCATTGGTTTATGTACCTCTTTATCAGCTAGTATCATAGTGTTTTTGATACCATAGCTTTTTTTTTTTTTTGGATACCATAGCTTTGCAATGCAATTTGAAATTAAGAAGTGTGATGCCTCCAGTTTTGTTCTCCTTTCCCAGGATATCTTAGGCTATTTGGGGCCTTTTGTGGATGCAAACATTTTTTTGTGTGTGTGTGTGAAAAATGCTCTGGAATTTTGATAGGGATTGCAGATTGCAATGACTCTTTAGGTTCTTATGGGCAGTATGGATATTTTAACATTATTAAATATTCTAATCACTGAATACAGCATATCTTCTCATTTACCGGCATTTTCAATTTCTTTCATCAATATCTCATAGCTTTCATAGATAGCTCTTTCACCTCCTTGTTTAACTTTTCCCTAAATTGTTTATTCTGGTCAATGCTATTATATCAGTAAAGCTCATGTTTTTCCTTTTTTCTTCACTTTCCATTACCTGAATGAGAAAGCATGATTCATTCAATTGAGTAATTCCTTTATTTTTGTAAGATTCTGTGTTAATAAGATCAAATATTTAATATAATTGCCTTGAATGTTGAGTCTTCAAAATATATCTTAGAAAGGCTAGCTCATTCATAATGAAGTACATTTCATATAGTTCATAAAGATTTAATCACACAAATATATGGGGAAATGTCCTATTTAAGAAAAACACAGCCCATATTATCAAGGGAAGTCGCATAATTAGACTCTTAGATTATTTTTTAGTTAAAAAGAAAAATCCTGCTTGTTGATAAATTTAGTAGATAGTAAGGGGCTTAATCTAGATGAGAGTAAATAAAACCAAATAAGATAATTATTTTTCATAGTAACATAAGAAAAATGTGGCTTCTCTTGACAACTGGAAAAAAGGTGGTGAAAGGGCAATGCAGGAGATATGACCAGTTACATCAAATACAGGCTGTGGAGGAGGGCCAAGAGGAAAACTTCTCAATGACAAATGGTCAGTAAAATGTACTATGAGGCTTACATTCAGTTTTTAATTGATGCTCATACAGCATTATACTGTTAGTTTTCATCATTTTCCTAAAATCTTCAGTGAAATTTTGGTCCACAGTCTTGTTTCAATGGTATTTTGAAAAGTTAAGAATTGAAAATAATGTCCCCTGGTGATCAACTTGGCCTGAAAACCTGGCAACAATAAGGATAAAGACATGGATAGATCATTTAGTGGAAGTAAAAACAAACAAATGAACAAACAAAAAACGGAGCTGGGGGGAATCACAAGGAAAAAAATATAAGGAAACATAATCATTCCCATTCCCAATAATCCCGGAAAAGCTTTATGGAATATTCTTGCTTTCCCAAAACATAAAATGCCAAGCGAGCTTGATCCCTGGGTCAGATAATTCCACTGCAGGAGGGCATGGCAACCCAGTATTCTTGCCTGGAGAATCGCAAAGACAGGAGCCTGTCAGGCTACAGCCAAAGGGTCAGAAAGAGTCAGACATGACTGAAGTGACTTAACAAGCACCCACAACCTATTACAATAGGAATAATGAGTGACTGTTCAATATCTAGGTCAAGAATAATAAATGTTTTACTGAAGCCTAATCATTACCCAATGGTTATTAGCCACAGCTCTTCCTGTGTTTAGGTGGAGTGGAGAATAACCATATTCTTATAGAAAGAAAATTTTTCTAAAAATAAGTTAATTTTTCTAAATTTATCAATTAAAAATATAAAAGGAATTAAACTTGGAAATCATTTTATGTGTTTATCCCAGTGAAACTTATAAGGATCTTTTCAAATGTCTATTGTTTATTTAAAACTTTAATGATTTCACTTGAAATATTCATCCATCTTCTTAATATTCACTTTTATGCCAATGTCTATATTACATGCTATGAGAAAATTTTCTAAAAGGTTTTTTTTTTTTTTTTTTTACTGTTTCTTTAAGCAATTATTTCACACTTTCGTATTAAAAATGCAAATACTTGATTTTAGCATTTGGTTTTGAAATAAAAAGTATTTCAAAGCCTTATATAAATTTACATATCACAAAAACAGATGAATTCTAAATCTGCAGAAAAGATTTATGGCTTTCATTATTCATATGTACAGAGATTGCTCCAATAGTACAGACTTATTGAAAATAATACAGATTGTTAAAAATTAGTTCTTGCTATTTAAAGGTTATAATAGTTGTTTGTTACTTCAGTTCAGTTCAGTTCAGTTGCTCAGTCGTGTCCGAGTCTTAGCGACCCCATGAATCGCAGCACACCAGGCCTCCCTGTCCATCACCAGCTCCCGGAGTTTACTCAGACTCATGTCCATCGAGTCAGTGATGTCATCCAGCCATCTCATCCTCTGTTGTCCCCTTCTCCTCCTGCCCCCAATCCCTCCCAGCATCACAGTCTTTTCCAATGAGTCAACTCTTCACATGAGGTGGCCAAAGTACTGGAGTTTCAGCTTTAGCATCATTCCTTCCAAAGAAATCCCAGGGCTGATCTCTTTCAGAATGGACTGGTTGGATCTCCTGCAGTCTAAGGGACTCTCAAGAGTCTTCTCCAACACCACAGTTCAAAAGCATCAATTCTTCAGTGCTCAGCCTTCTTCACAGTCCAACTCTCACATCCAAACATAACCACAGGAAAAATCATAGCCTTGACTAGATGAATCTTAGTCGGCAAAGTAATGTCTGTGCTTTTGAATATGCTATCTAGGTTGGTCATAACTTTTCTTCCAAGGAGTAAGCGTCTTTTAATTTCATGGCTGCAGTCACCATCTGCAATGATTTTGGAGCTCCAAAAAATAAAGTCTGACACTGTTTCCAATGTTTCCCCATCTATTTCCCATGAAGTGATGGAACCGGATGCCATGATCTTTGTTTTCTGAATGTTGAGCTTTAAGCCAACTTTTTCACTCTCCACTTTCACTTTCATCAAGAGGCTTTTTAGTTCCTCTTCACTTTCTGCCATAAGGGTGTTGTCATCTGCATATCTGAGATTATTGATATTTCTCCTGGCAATGTTGATTCCAGTTTGTGTTTCCTCCAGTCCAGCGTTTCTCATGATGTACTCTGTATATAAGTTAAATAAACAATAAATTAAGGAAATAATATTTAAAGGAGTAATAATGTTAGAGTCACTTTAATTGTAGAATATCATCTATTTTTAAAAATATAGATATGTCTATATACTTTTCCTAAATATAATAAAATATAATCTTAATATTTTGTAGGAAATTAATATAATCAACTATCAACTTCTTTATAAAAATGATATTGAATTTTATTGTGGATTTTTAAATTTTATTATTTTTAATTGGCGAATGATTTCTTTACAATATTGTGTTGGTTTCTTCAGTACAACAATGTGAACCAGCCATAAAGTATACACATATCCCCTCCCACTTGAACTTCCCTCCCACCCCCACCCCCCATCAACTCCTCTAGGTAGTCACAGAGCACCAAGCTGAGCTCCCTCTGCTATGTATCAACTTCCTACCAACTGGCTATTTTACACATTATAATATACATGTCAGTGTGTGTGAAATTTTTAAATGGATCACACTAGTAATATAAAATTAGGTGGCAATTTGCAGTTAAAAAACACTAGTCAACCATTTTTTAAGTATGTTGCTAATCCTTCAACTCTGGCTCAATTCCAATTTAAATAATTGTTTATACATATTATTTTACAATTTCTTTCCAATGAACTAATCTTCAAAATCTGCCTTAAATCACAATTGGCATTTTCTTTTTTTGCTTGCTTATTTTAAGCCAAAAAGGATATTTATTACCTTGTAAAAAAATAAAGCTAACTTCAGGCATTGATATATCCACATGATCAAAAAATAATATCAGATATATTTTTCTTTAATCTTTCATACCTGTTCCTTTTGTGTTGGCATTTTTTAAATTAATAAAACAGGTTTCTTACCTGGCAACCTATATAGATTTGTCCCTGGCATTCACTTTCCATGGAGGAACACTCAGGTTATCAAGGTATCATAATCTTTCTACTAAAAATGCAAAGAATGCAAATCACCAATTTCCTGAATAAAAGTAATTTAAAAAATCTGTGTTTTCTTAAGACTATCTACTTATTGTATAGACAATCCATTTCTAGCTGAATTACATTTACCACTAAGCTAAAACACACATATGTTTGTTACTCGTGTTTCTAATAACCCCCCAAAATAGCTTGAATATTCTACTAAAAAACTGTCAAATACAAGTCATGAAAACCAGTAAATCTCATTAAATATATGTTGGAATATAGCGAACAATATCTGAGTGAATCTTAAATGTTTAACCTCCTCCAAATAACATTGCTATTGCCAGCAAGAGAATTAGATACAACCCACATTATGAAGCTGGGTTATGATTGTCCAATCAGTAGTTACAATTTGAACAATGCAAATTATTTAGTGTCAATTATCTGATTATTAACTTACAATGCTATTAATAATACTTTGTAAGATTGTTTTGAGGATAAAGTGGTGTATCTTGTAAAAATGTTAGCATCAAACATGATAAAAATCACATATTGAAAATTATTCATTTTTATTTTTTTTCTTCTAACAATTTGATTATTTTTATTTTAAAATATACAAATGTTTCCAAACCTCTTTCTAATATTAATGAGTATGTTTTAATAATCATATCTTTATTGAAATTTTCTTCCTAAATGACATTATTATTGATATATGGATAACTATTGTATTTTTACATGTTGAAGTCAGTAACACAAATATTAAGGGATATGAGTATGAATGGTTGTGATGGTTAATTTTATCTGTCAGCTTGATTGGGCTACAGAATGCCAACATATTTAGTCAAGCATTGTTCTTGATGTTTTCAGGTGAGATTAACATTTAAACAGGTAGACTGAGGATTGTTCTCCTGAATGAGTTTGGGGATAATCCAATCAGCTGGTGGCCTAAATAAACCAAAAAGGCCTACCATCTCCTGAGTAAAATAATTTTTCTGCCTGATTGCCTCTGAATTGGGCCAGTGACTTTCTCCTGAATTTGGACTCAAACTGAAATATTGCTCTTCTGTCTGCCATTCTTCAAACTGAAACCACTCCATTAGCTCTCCTGCTGCTTAGGCCTTTGGATTCTGAATGGAAGTACACTCTCAGCTTCCTGGTTTCCAACTTGCCAACTCACCCTGCAGATCCCGGAATTTGTCAACTTCTATAAGTGGAAGGAACCAATTACTTATAGTAAATCGAATCATATATATATATATGATCATGGACAGAGGAGCCTGGAGGGCTACAGCCAATGGGGTCACAAGAGTCAGACATGACTTAATGACTGAACAACAAAAAAATATGATCTGTTAGTGGTTCTGTTTCTCTGGAGAACCTCACTTATAAAATGATGTTTTAGGCAGGTTTTGAAAAGCCATATTTATCAAGTTATAATTTACATCCATAAATTCCCAAGTCTACAAAAGAGACATGCATTCCTGTGCATGTCTCTGTTTCTGTGTCTGCCTCTACAAGTTTTATTTTTCTTTTTCCAGAAAGTTGTTTACACAGGTTGGTATAGTAATAATATTTGAGGATGAGTGGACAATATAACTGAAATAAGATTCAAAGATGGATGACAAGGTAGTTTCACTTTATGGACCTTGGAAGCAGATGCCAATTTTGTCTTGGAAGTGATATAATACTGTAGAGAGAGCACAGATTTTAAAGTATGTAATTCCAAAAAATGAATGAAAAGTCCTGTGTTCTTACATAGTCTGCTTAATCTTCCTGACATTCATTTAAGAAATGAGAGGAAATACTCACTTACTATATTCTCTTAATCTATAAACATGATAGCATCTATCTATTGTTTAATAGAATAAAAAAATATTAAGAAGATGATTAAGTAATACCACAGGCAATGTTAGGTTGTACAAGACAATGGCCATTTTTGATATGGAGAGTGACCTGATGAGAGCTATTCTTTAATGTAAAATTAATTTGATGCTAAGATATTGGAACAATAACCTTTTCAAAAATGCTCTTCAATATTTAATACTGATCAAATAATGACATGCTTTGTCATAGTTATGCTTGGATTCATGGCAAGAGAGGAGTTGAAATAGACTTGATTAAGGCTTCTATGGAAATGACAAAAATGAAGAGTTAATTATTTATCAAGATGAATATATTCATTTGAGCCAGATAAAATTTGAAATTACAGACCTAGATTATCAATACAGTGGAATAGCTCAATAAGAGAGAGACTGGGAAAAACTGAGGGTTAGTCACATGGTGCTATTAAAAATGAATTAACTTCACTTTATATACAAAAACAACACTGGAGCAGTGAAAGGCAAGGGAGTTAGTTGGAGGGTGTAGAGTCTGAGAAGCCAAAGGAATATATTCTCAAGGAGGGATTCAGAGCCAAAAGATTTAAGTCAAAGGAAGGAAGGCAAGATAAACATATTGAAAAAGTAATATATTTTTTATTGGTGTTTTATTATATTGGGTGTTTTCAGATATATTTTAAAACAATTCTGAGAAGTAAAAATCTGAGATTCATAAAATTGTAATAGGTTGACCGAAGTCATACAACTAATGAAATGGAGAACTAAAATTCTATCCTAGATATTAGAGAAAGAGAGACATATAGGGCCTTTTGAAATGGTCATAAGGAGAATGCTAGACATCTTTAAAAAGTTATTTTAGGAAGAGAGTGGAAGCATAAGGGAGATTTAAAAAAAAATAAAAAGTGAACAGATAGTGAGAAAATGGTCTTTCAAGTGCTAAAAAAGAGGAGACCAAGATAGTTAACTCAAGGGATTAACACTGTCAAAGGGGAGATCTCCAGAGGTAGATCAAATTATAATTGCTAGTCAAAAAGTTTCAGAGAATAAAACTTTCAGCGCAATCAAATATCGTCACTTTCTGCAATGCATTTCTGTAGCTGACAATGGAAATATATATATTTAAATGTTTTTGAGACCTTGAAACATGGGGAAGTGCTATTGTTTTACCTCTTAGCATTGTTTGAGACACATAAGAAAGAATTGTGTGTGGTCAGTCACTCAGTCTTGTCCAACTCTGCCACCCCATAAGTTGTAACTCACCAGGCTCCCCAGTCCATGAAATTTTCCAGGCAAAAATACAGAAGTGGGATATTATTTCCTACTCGAGGGCATCTTCCTGACCCACAGATCAAACCCATAGCTTTTGCATCTCTTGCACTGACAGGAGGAATTTTTACCACTGAACTATTTGGGAAGCCCCATAAGAAAGGCAAGGGATCCCTAATATTGTAAAAGGCCTATTTTGTTGTGGGTGGAGGCTTATTTCTTGTGTTTCCCCTGTGTCTGTTTGACAAATGTTTGCCTGTATTTTAAGTCTGTCTGTGGTCTGGAGAGTGGGGAGGAGGGGAGGCTTTGCTTTTTTCAGGCAATAATTGCAGAAATGCAGGCTGAAAGAGTAGATGAGGACACAAAAAAACATAGAGACCATAGAGATGTGCCTTCACCTCACACTGTCAAGAAACCATAAAATCATTTGCCATCATCCCAGTTAACATACATTGAATGTTGGCCACGTACTAAGTGCCTTTTCTATGCTTTTGCATGTTTAATCCTCTTCACAGTCCTCAAAACTTGGTATTACTATGATATCAAATTTGTAAAAATGAAAAATCTATAATTTGCCTGAAATCACAAAATAGTAATTACAAGAGCTAGGCTTGAGTTTTGGACTTACAGCTCCAAAGCCAAGTACTTAATGACTCTGCCCTAATGCTTTGTAAAACAGACACTGTAGGGAGAAGTCACAATCAGATGACTATTCTTCTGGGGCAGCCACAAAAATTCCCCATGTGTGAGAGATTTTTTTTTTTTTCCAGATATGGTTATTCAAGATGATCTGGGAGGAAGATAATATTGGGGTGAAAAAATAGGTTTTGGATCTGCCTTCCAAATGACAGATCCGTGGACCACATGATTGTGGCAAGATGGTTTAGTTTTCCCAGGTATTATGTTAACAAGATGTAAAACTGTGACTGTACCAATCCCAATCACTCTTACGTGGAATATTCAGGGAAACTAAGTAATTAATGGCAGTTACCTTGGGTTTTTGAGTTCAAAAAGCTCAGCTTATGAATAAGAATACAATACTTGGAAAACGTTATATTGAGAAAGAATATTTTCCCTGACTTTCAGGCTGAAAGAGATGAGAAAGAAAATAGTTTCCTTTTAAAACTTAGGGGACAGAGAATAGAAAGCTACTCTGATCTTACTCTCATCAAAAATTTTATGCTACAACTAAAGATACCATGCGGCTTCCTTTGTAGCTTAGTTGGTAAAGAATCTGCCTGCAGTGCAGGAGACCCAGGTTCGATCTCTTGGTTGGGAAGATCCCCTGGAGAAGGAAATGGCAACCCACTCCAGTATCCTTGCCTGGAAAATCTCATGGACAAAGGGGCCTAGAGGGCTGCAGTACATGGAGTTGTAAAGAGTCGGACACGACTGAGTGACTAACACTAACACTAAAGATCCCATATGCCACAGTAAAGACTGAAGATTCCTCTATCATATCCTGGCACAAACAGATAAATAAATAAGAATTTTAAGGCTTGTCTTCTTTACCACATCTTACCACATATGCATGGGGACATAAAGTATAGAGAGTCTCATGGATGCAAGAACAGAGCAGCATTGAAGTATTGAATTGTGCTTCCTTTGACTCGTGGGCCAGGATGGGATTCTGACCCTTTCTGCAGCTCTGCAGGATGATCACAATGACTGTTGTCCAGTGTTCTCACATCTATATGCAGCATATGTCACAAATTCTCCTTCTTAAAACACCTTCTTATCATGCCTTCTGGGACTCCACTCCTTTTCCCTCCCACTTCTTTGTATTTTCATTTTCTGATTCTTCATTTCCATCATCTTAAAATTTTGCCATAATGTATAAATTAAAATTTCATTTATTCCCAGAGCTTCATAGATGATCTCAATTAAAATAACTCTTAAATTTATGTCAATAGTTGAATCCCTTCTTTGACCTCCAAACGACAATATTAGTTTTCACAGCTTCATTGCTTGACTGTTTGGCAAGTTTTATCAAACTTAAAATGCCAAGAACTAATGCTTGAGCCCCTTTCCTACACCATCCCAAAATTGCTTTTCCCATATTCTTTCCCCACCAATAAATAACTCAATTTCCCCATATTTCAGTTTATAAAACTTACAATCATCATTCTTTCATTTACTTATCCAGCAATATATGGTGGTGGTGGTCATTTAATCACTAAGCTGGGTCCTACTCTTGTGACCCCATGGACTGTAGCCCGCCAGGCTCCTCTGCCCATGGGATTCTCCAGGCAAGAGTATTTTAGTGAGTTGCCTTTTCCTTCTCCACAGCAATTTATATATATATATACACACATATATATCGAACACCTACTAAGTTCCACATACTGTGCTAAACAATTGCACAACAGTGAAGAAAACAAAGATGCCTATCCTCTTGATGATTATAATTTCAAAAAATAAACAGAAATATCAGTAAAGTAGATTGGGAGACCAGCAAGGGGAGCTCTCATGCCCTGTGACAACAGCTGAGTCAGTGAAAAGCATTCTTGGCGAGGACTCAGCCAGCGACAAACCACAGATTCTTTGTGTACTAGAGCCCCCACACAACCTTCCTTTCCTCTCTATGAAAGCCTTCTTCCCTTTGCTGTTTGGGACTTAACATGTGGTTCACCATGATTCCAGATCTCAACTTTCCACTCTCTGCTGATTCTGAATCAGTCCATCTTGCTGGAGAAATCTGTCAGTCTGTTCACTTCAGGTCAGTATTTTGCTGGCCTGCACTAGGACCCGAGAGGAGCCTGAACATCTGCTTTGATGAGCAAACGGGTGTGATCCCCACAATGGAGCCCATTGGTATTTATTGCTTTTCTTGTCAACCCTGGAGTTTGAATATGTCTAATACAACAAAGCTCACATTCTCTTTGCTTTTTGAAGCTTTCCAAGTTAAATGGCAACCTACTCCAGTGTTCTCGCCTGGAGAATCCCAGGGACAGCAGAGCCTGGTGGGCTGCCATCTGTGGGATCGCACAGAGTCGGACATGACTAAAGTGACTTAGCAGCAGCAGGAACAGCAAGTTTTATTCAAGATCTATTTAAAGGTTTCTTCTTTTTGGTTAAAGCCTTGTTCTCCATGTGAGTACTCATTTGGCACTTTGGTCTGATTTGAGACCAGATTGTTTCACTGAAGCTGGCTAACCTTCATCCCATTTCCTTTGGAACATGAGCTGCTTTTCCTGAAACTGGCTAGTCTTCAACAGATTCCTGTGGGAAGATGAGCTGTTTCTCTGAAACAGTGCCAGGTTTTTCAGCTTTCAGCTGATTCTTTTGGAAAAGCTGTCTTCTGGAGACTGGCAAAAAAAAAAAAAAAAAGGAAAGAGAAAGCTTTCAGCCTGACTCCTCTGGGACCAAGATCTCTCCTTTGGACTTGCTGGGATTTATTTGCCAGCTGTTTGAATTAAACCATGTGTGCTGCAGGCTGTTTGAAAATTCTTCTTTACTCAGGAGGGAAAGACTCTAAGAAATGGAATTCCAGTTATTTAAATATTTTGAAGCCCCCATTCCCTCCACCCCACACAGGAACTCTGTCTTATTTTAAGCTTAAAATTGTGTTTTATTCACATTTCTAACTTTAGTTAGACTGACCTGAGCAAAAGCAATTTAGAGTATCAGTGGCCATCATGGGGAACTTTTGAAATCTTCAAATTTAAATTCCTTAAAACTGAAATGGACTACAATAGCTGAAAAATTTTCAGAACTGAGTGGAATGCTTATTTTAATTGATACTTTGAACCTTCCCAAAATTATCAGGAGTCTAAAGATGCCTTTCTGAAAAAGAAGATCTTAAGATTAACCAAGGCAGACAAGTAACTAGTGAAAGATTAAATGGCTCACAAAGTCTCAGGCTCTTTTTCTTTGGATTCTCATCTCAGGCTTCCAATCTGGCACCATCTTCCTCTCCCCAGGATCCTTATGGTCAGACTCCACCTCTGGAACCATATACTCTTCCTTACTTTCTGTACTACATACACCTGCAATATATTCTTAACATCATCCCACCCCATGCTAATTCTCTGGGCTTCCTTAGTGGCTCAGATGGTAAATAATCCCCCTGCAATGAGGGAGACATGGGTTCAGTCTCTAGATTGGGAAGATCCCCTGGAGAAGGGAACAGCTACCCACTCCAGTATTCTGGCCTGGAGAATTCCATGAACAGGGGAGCCTGGGTGCTACAGTCCATGGGGTTGCAAAGAGTAGGACAAAACTGAGTGACTGAGCCACAGAAATTGTCAGTGAAGGCCAGACACAACATTAAATAAAAACCACTAACTGGGATAGTCTATAGAATCAGTCTACTAATTTGTTATATTATCAGGCTTGAGCAGTGGTCAATAAGGACATTATCAGGCTGATCCCTAGGGCTCTTCCAAATTCTGTTGATTCAGGCTTTCACACAAAAATTTAATAAACTAGTTCATGACTATTAAAATTGACTTCAGATTATTTTTAAAGAAAATTTGTGGGGGGGATTACTCGGTGGTCCAGAAGTTAGGGCCCCACATTTTCACTTCCAATGTGTGAGTTCAGTCACTGGGCAGGGAACAAGTCACACACAGCAAGACAAAAGCAAATTAAAAATAAATAAATAAATAAACAAACAGAAAATTCTGGTCTTCCTTTTCTTCCTTTAGATATTGATTCCATTTGAGTAGCTTTTAACTCTATGTTTATTAGTGGGCTGAACAAAGGCCTTCCACCTTTTGATAAAGAAAACCAGAGGGGAATGGGAAACTGTCCATCCCAGATTTCTCTCACACTCTGGATGAGCCACCTCCAATGAAAGTCATCAAACTTCTTAATATCCAACAGCATCAAATGAAGTCTCCTAAGTGAAACAAAACCCCTTCTTTTTTCTGCTATGGTTACAAAGAGCCAGGTCACTGAAAAAGCGATTTTTAACAAAGTTAAGTGATTTGGACACCTTCAGCCTTCTCAGTCAGTTCAGTTCAGTTCAGTTCAGTCGCTTAGTCATGTCTGACTCTGATCCCAGGAATCTCAGCATGCCAGGCCTCCCTGTCCATCACCAACTCCCAAAGTTCACTCAAACTCATGTCCGTCAAGTCGGTGATGCCATCCAGCCATCTCATCCTCTGTCGTCCCCTTTTCCTCCTGCCCCCAATCCCTCCCAGCATCAGAGACTTTCCAATGAGTCAACTCTTCACACGAGGCACCCAAAGTACTGGAATTTCAGCTTTAGCATCATTTCTTCCAAAGAACAGCCAGGACTGATCTCCTTTAGATTGGATTGGTTGCATTTCCTTGCAGTCCAGGGGACTCTCAAGAGTCTTCTCCAAACCACAGTTCAAAAGTATCAATTCTTTGGTGCTCAGCTTTCTTCACAGTCCAAATCTAACATCCATACATGACTACTGGAAAATCCATAGCCTTGACTAGATGGGCCTTTGTTGGCAAAGTAATGTCTCTGCTTTTCAATATGCTACCTAGGTTTGGTCATAACTTTCCTTCCAAGGAGTAAGAGTCTTTTAATTTCATGGCTCCAGTCACCATCTGCAGTGATTTGGGGGCCCCAAAAAATAAAGTCTGACACTGTTTCCACTGTTTCCCCATTTATTTCCCATGAAGAGATGGGACCAGATGCCATGATCTTTGTTTTCTGAATGTTGAGCTCTAAGCCAACTTTTTCACTCTCCTCTTTCACTTTCATCAAGAGGCTCTTTAGTTCCTCTTCACTTTTTGCCATAAGGGTGGTGTCATCTGCATATCTGAGGTTATTGATATTTCTCCCAGCAATCTTGATTCTAGCTTGTGCTTCTTCCAGTCCAGCATTTCTCATGATGTACTCTGCATATAAGTTAAATTAGCAGGGTGACAATATACAGCCTTGATGTATTCCTTTTCCTATTTGGAACCAATCTGTTGTTCCATGTCCAGTTCTAACTGTTGCTTCATGACCTGTATACAGGTTTTGCAGGAGGCAGGTCAAGTGGTCTGGTATTCCCATGTCTTTCAAAATTTTCCACAGTTCATTGTGATCCACACAGTCAAAGGCTTTGGCATAGTCAATAAAGCAGAAGTAGATGTTTTTCTGGAACTCTCTTGCTTTTTCAATGATCCAGCCTTCTAGCAAGGCTATTAAAGTCTTCTCAAATCTCAGTGATGAGACTTGGAGGAAATCTAGGTACTTTTCCCAATATTTCCCCTTAGACAGCTTGAAGAAACATTTTTCCACATTCAGGATCATTCTCTTCCAGTCCTGACTGACTGAAGCCACACTGTCAGTGCTTAATCCCACTACCATGAAAGAGCTCCACCTCGCATTATTAAAACTGCTTAAATCATGGAGATTGATCTTTAGTGAACCTCAAGATGCTCCTGTTTCTCAGTCTATTTTCTCTTTCTCTCTTCCCCAGTTCTTTTGAGAGACACATTCTTTCTAGTTTATCCACCATAAACTTTTATTAGGCTAAAACTTCTTAGAGAACAAGCATGCTTACATTTCCTTCTCTCAAAAGAGGTAATTAATCCTAGAATTTTATAGTAGTCATCAACATAACCAACTAAATAATATAAATGACTCTTTGACAACTTTTATTCTATCTCTGACAGGAGTAGAATTGCTTCTGGAAGCACTGATCTTTGGTCTTATTGACTCAGCTTTCACTTTTCTAGGACAAAAATCTCAGACTGATTTGAGAAAATTCACAGTGTACCTCCTATCATGATTCAAGTGGGCCCGACAGGCATCTTTCCAGAATTAATCAATTCCCATAAATAAAGATGTCTTTCAGTACATGAAACCAATAATAGACTATCACAAGGCTCATCATCTCTGTACTAGCCTCTGCAATACTCCCATTACACTTGCTAGGAGATCTAAGAGATAAGCCTGAAGGTTTGTCCAAGAGCTCTGACGGATAAACAACATTGTCACCCTTTGACACCTAGTTGTTTCTAACCTCATATATTACCTCTATTCCCATTTGAAGTGGCAAATTCTTCACTGTAATTTATTTTTGGTGTGTTTTCTTTAGTATTGCAGTTGATAAAGATAGTCAACTGTTTTTTGCCTTCATTTGGGAAGAAAAACAATTCATGTGGAAACACCTCAGAGTTGTACTGAGAATTCTTATTTCTCCCAAATCCTGAGGTTTGATTTGGATAACAGAAAATTCCCTGGAGTTTCTTTGCCATCTCCGTGTAGATTGTAATTACCAATGTGTGGATAGATGATTTGCTTCTTTGCTCCCCTTCTCAAGCCTCTTCATGTGAAGACAGCATTCATTTGCTAAAAGATTTTAGTCTTAAAGGGACATAAGGTTGGCAAAGAAAAATTGCAATTGCCCAAACCCAGGTTTTAAATTTAGGATATTTTATATCAAAACAAGTACTACACCTAGGTCCATAAAGATTGTACAGTGTCTTGAGTTTCCCAAAACCCAAAATTAAGTGCCAACGGAGATGTTTTCTTTGGTTCGCTGGTTATTGTCTAAAATGTGTTTCAAAACCCTTTCGTATGACCAAACTTCTCTATGTTTTGCTCAACAATAAAAAATCCAACCCAGTTTAATGAGGAAATCTGGATAGCATAAAATTCATAGTGTTAAAGAAGAGTTTAATGAACCTACCTGTTATTGGTCTTCCCAATTATCAGATTCCCCTTTTCTTTGTTGTATATGAAAAGGAAGGGAATGCCATTGGGCTGCTTATTCATATCAGGGGAATGAATAAGTATATTCCCTTATACAAGGAATAAGTCTCCTTACCCAAAAGATCCTTCAACCAGTAACTGGATCATGTGACACAGGACACTGTCTTGCCTTAGAGTCATTACAGCCACTGCTTTTTTGGTTAAGGTCACCAAGAATATTGTTGTGGTAGCCTCTTTAATCATTCTTGTACCTAACAAAGCCAAGCCCTCCAGAATTCACATAATACTCAATGATTCTTTTATGTATTTCCAGGGACTAAACTCAGTTACTATGTTTTAAGGAAATAAAAGTATAAATAAAATGATAAAAAAAATATATACTCAATGATTCTCAGCCAGCTGCTTCACCTCCTATGAAGTTATTCTGCTAATTGTTTTTCACATAATTATTTTGTATTATAAGCACCTTCATGTGGCCCCTCTTCTCTCTTCCATTACACATGGAGTCCTTTCATGACTTCTTCTTGCTGATGAACCACCTCCTGACTCCTTGTGGGGATCTACAGGAAATTCCACTGAATTCTCACTGGAGGTTCTTATTTAAAAGGCAATAATAGCAGATGCCATGCTGGATGTGCTATTAAAATATTATTTTGATTTTGTCAAGGCAGTATCTTTAGTAATGGATTCCTCAGCCAACAAGTCTAAATCACACTCTTACACGAGTATGTACTTTAGACAAGAACAAAGCTACAAATATTTATCCTGATAGCAGATAAACTTTCAGAGTAGCTCATAATTTCAGAATGTTGTGGAAGCAACATGAATTACTAACTTCCAGGGAAAATAAAATTTTGAATGTCTCCAAAGCTCAGGAATTAGCAAAGGTGGTACTCTTACCAGACACTTTAGCTATTAAGATTCTAGACACACTAAACTTGACTTTCTGGAAGCTAAGGAAAATTACTGTTATATCTACAGGGAATGCTGCCATTACAGAGACAAACTGCAGCCAAACTTCTATTGTGGTGCAAAGGGCTCTTTCTTCAAATAATAATTTAGGAAAACTGGTTAGAGTAGTCTAACAATTGGCCTCAGAAAAATAAAAATAAGATTTGCAACTATTGGTCTGATAAAAAAAGAGAAAGCTCTACCATGGACCAAATAACCACTCTGACCAAATACCAGAGACTCAAAAACTCCCATCCCTCAACCTTATACATGCATTAAACTACTGGTTTATTGAGAAAAGTATAACCTCCATCAATCAATATAGGTGGGAAAACAGTAACCAGGCCATAAAAAGCACTTCCTTCACTTGCCCCACTTATCCAAATACAATTCATGTAAACTCGTATTGCTCAACATTTTAAACTATTCAATGGGCCAATTGATGCCTGGAAAATAAAATTCATATAATTTCCTCTTCCTAGTGGACATACATATATTTTAGTCATGATCTGTACTTTTTCATTGGGCTAAAGCCTTCCCTTGTAGCCAGGTTAGTGCTTCTTTTATGAATAAATTCCTTTTGGATAACACTACCTTAAGTTGGGGAATGCCTCTTGAACTTCATGATGATGGAGGAACCCATCTAACTGGCTAAGTGCTTTGATAAGTCTCTTCTGTTTGGCTTGTTTTACTACACTTTATCTGAACTTCCCAACCTAAATCCCCTGTTTTAGTTAAACACAGTAGCAACATTGTTGAGACTCAATTGGCAAAAGTGAAAGAGGACCTACTTTGGCCAAAATGTTGCCTTTGGTCCTTCTAAATTTCAGATACACTCCTGTACCTCATAAAACTTCACCCTATGAGATAGTCACAAGACACTCAATGCCCTTGGTTCATGCCTCTTTTGATCTACAACTAATAAAAGGAGAGATGTTCCACTATTGCAAAGTTCTACTTCCTCCTATTAAAAATAACCATGCTTTAGTAGAGGTATCTTTTCACAGTATCCTCTTGGGAGATAAAGACCTTACATAAGCACCATATAACCTGAAGATTTGTCTTTCGAATTAGACATCTCCAGAAAATGTTTTTTCCATCTTATCAGAAAACCGCCTATCAAGTTATTCTAACCAATGCCTGTGCCACTGAACTCCAGGAAATACATTCTTAGATTCACGTGACACACGTAAAGAAAGTATGCAGCTCTGACTGGACCAACCCTTCACCTGATGGCTTGAAAGTAAAGATTCCCTGAATTTAATTAGATGTCATTTAATGAGACAGATTTTCCAAGATATCTGAAAGAGGTCTGTTGGAATTTTGGTTCCAAACCTTTCATGATTATATAGCAGATACTCTCTAATGTCTATGGTTTTAGAAACATTGTTGATGTTGTCCAGTCACTTAGTCGTGTCTGACAGTTTGTAACCCCATGGACTACAGCATGCCAGGTTTCCTATCCTTTACCATCTCCTGGAGCTTCCCCAAACTCATTCCAATGAGTCAGTGATGCCATCCAACCATCTAGTCTTCTGATTTCCCCTTCTCCACCTGCCTTCAAATTTTCCCAGCATCATGGTTTTTTCTAATGAGTCAGCTCTTCTCATCCGGTGGCCAAATTATTGGAGCTTCAGCTTCAGCATCAGTCCTTCCAAAGAATATCAGAGTTGATTCCCTTTAGGATTGACTGGTTTGATACCCTTGCAGTCCAAGGGACTCTCAAAAGTCTTCTCCAACACCACACTTCAAAAGCATCAATTCTTCAGTGCTCAGTCTCCTTCATGGTCCAAATCTCACATTCATACATGACTACTGGAAAAACAATAGCTCTGACTTTTTTGATCTTTATTGACAAAGTAATGTCTCTGCTTTTTAGTGTACTAAGTTTGTCATGGAGCAAGCATCTTTTAATTTTATGGCTGCAGTCACCATCTGCAGTGATTTTTGAGCCCAATAAATAAAGTATTTCCTTGCTTCCTAATCTTTTTGTCATGAAGTGATGGTAACAGATACCATGATCTTCATTTTTTTAAATATTGAGTTTTAAGCCAGTTTTTTCACTCTCCTCTTTCACCTTCATCAAGTGGCTCTTTAGTTCCTCTTCACTTTCTGCCATAAAGGTAGTACGTCTGCATACCTGAAGTTATTGATAATTCTCCCAAAAATCTTGATTCCAGCTTGTGCTTCATCAAGCCTGACTTTTCGCATGATTTACTTTTCATAAAAGTTAAATAAGCAGGACAACATTTTACAACCTCGAAGTTCTCCTTTCCCAATTTGAACCAGTTCATTGTTTCATTTCTGTTTCTAACTGTTGCTTCTTGACCTGCATACAGATTTTTCAGGAGGTGAGTAAGACGGTCTGATATTCCCATCTCTTGGAGAATTTTCAACAGATTGTTGTGATCCACACAGTCAACGACTTTAGCAAAAGTAGATGTTCTTCTGGAATTCTCTTCCTTTTTTCTATGATCCAATGGATGTTGGCAATTTTATCTCTGGTTCCCCTGCCTTTTCTAAATTCAGCTTGACCATCTAGACGTTTTCAGTTCATGTACTGCTGAAGCCTAGTGATAGCTTATGGCGAAGGATGTCGGATTCATGATCTCCAAAGATTTAGCTTCAGGACCAGGGACCAGGCTTGATCACACAAGAGCTTTTGTGTAGCACCATTTTATTACAGTATAAAAAGGGAGAGAGAAAGCTTCTGACATAGACAAGAAGGGGGATGAAGAGTGTCCCACTTGTTAATCTTATCAAGGCCTTATATGTTTCTATCAGACCCACTCCCACAACAGAACAAGATAACAAGATTAATCAGAAGGTTCTTGTTAAGGAGAAATATGTCCTTAATACAAGATACATTATTATACTGACTAAGACAAAGCAATGTAGAAAACCAGCCAAACAAACAAACCTTTGTCCTTTTCTCTTCCTTGAGAACCCCAGACCCATATCTCTTCCTTGAGAGCCTCAGATCCCTTCTTCTTCCTTGGGGACTCCAGACTTCTTAACAAGCTACTTAAGAATTGACTCTCTCAATAGCTTGGAGAATTTTGAACACTACTTTCCTATCATGTGAAATGAGTGCAATCATGTGGTAGTTTGAACATTCTTTTGTATTGTCCTTCTTTGGGATGGAAATTCAGTCTGACCTTTTTCAGTCCTATGACAACTACTGAGCTTTCCAAATTTGTAGGTATATTGAGTGCAGTCTTTTATTTAACCAGTGAAGTACCTCAGTCGCGTCCGACTTTTTGCGATCCCATGGACTACCAGGTTGCCCCATCCATGGAATTTCCTAGGCAAGAGTACTGGAGTGGGTTGTCATCTGACCCAGGGATCGAACCCAGATCTCCTGCATTGCAAGCAGCAGCCCTTTAACAGGATCATCTTTTAGAACTTCAAATAGCTCAACTGGAATTCCATCAACTTCAATAGCTTTATTCATAGTGATACTTCCTAAGGCCACTTGACTTTATGTTCCAAGTCAAGTTTGGATGTCTGTCTCTAGATGAATGATCACACCTTCATGGTTATCTAGGTCATTGAGATCTATCTGTAGAGTTATCCTGTGTATTCTTGCCACGTTTTCTTGATATCTTCTGCTCCTATTAGGCCCATACCATTTATGTCCTTTATTGTGACCATCTTTGTGTGAAATATTCCCTTGATATTTCTAATTTTTGCAGAGATCTCTAGCCTTTCCTATTCTATAATTTTCCTCTATTTCTTTCTACCATTATCTTAGGAAGGCTTTCTTATCTCTCCTTGCTCTTCTTTGGAACTCTGCATTCAGATGGATATATCTTTCATTTTCTTCTTTGCCTTTTGCTTCTCTTCTTTTCTCAGCTATTTGTAAGGCCTCCTCAGATGGCCATTTTGCCTTTTTGTGTTTCTTCTTCTAAGGATGGTTTTGGTCACCTACTCCTGTACAATCTTATGAAATTCTGTCTATCATTGCTCAGGCACTATAATCTATCAGATCTAATCTCTTGCATCTATTTGTCACTTCCAATGTGTAACCATAAGGGATTTCATTTAGGTCATAATTGAATGGTCTAGTGGTTTTCCTTATTTTCTTCAATTTATGTCTGAATTTTTTAATAATTCAAAATGATTATAAATTATATTATAAAATAAATTATTATAATGATTATTATATTTAATTTTACAAATAAAATTATATTTATATTTAATTTGCATAATTAAAATATTATAAATTATTACAAAATTTGAAATAATTAAAAATCTAAGCCACAGTCAGCTCCTGGAATTTTTTTTTTTTTTTGCTGACTATATATAGCTTTTCCATTTTCAGATGCAAAGAATATAATAGAGGCAATCCTAAGATGGTGGAGGAATAGGACAGGGAGACCACTTTCTCCCCAACAAATTCATCAAAAGAACATTTAAACGATAAGTAAATTCCACAAACCAACTTCTGAATGCTGGCAGAGGACATCAAGCACCCAGAAAAGCAGCCCATTGTCTTCAAAAGGAGATGGAGAGGTCTTGAGGCTACTGTAAAAATAAGACTGAAAACCAGAAGCAGGAGGCTTATGTCCAAATACTGAGAACACCAGAGAACTCCTGAATCCAGGGAACATTAATTGACAGGAGCTCATCAAATGCATCCATACCTACACTGAAACCAAGCACCACCCAAGGGCCAACAAGTTACAGAGCAAGACATACCACACAAATTCTCCAGCAACACAGGAACACAGCCCTGAGCTTCAGTATACAGGCTGCCCAAAGTCACTCCAAACCCATTGATATCTCATAACTCATTACTGGACACTTCATTGCACTCCAGAGAGAAGAAATCCAGCTCCACCCACCAGAACACCAACAGGAGCTTCCCTAAGCAGGAAACCTTGACAAGCCAACTGTACAACCCCACCCAGAGTGAAGAAACTCCACAATAAAGAGAACTCCACAAACTGCCAGAATACAGAAAGGCCACCCCAAACACAGCAATATAAACAGGATGAAGAGAAAGAAGGATACCCAGTAGGTAAAGGAACAGAATAAATGCACACTAAACCAAAGAAAAGGGGAAGAGATGGGGAATCTACCTGATAAAGAATTCTAAATAATGATAGTGAAAATGATCCAAAATCTTGAAACCAAAATTGAATCACATATAAATAGCTGGGAGATAAATATTGAGAAGATGCAAGAAAGGTTTAAAAAGAAAGGTTAACAAGGACCTAGAAGAAATTAAAAAAGAGTAGGTATATAGAGAATAATGCAATAAATGAGATAAAAAACACTCTGGAGGGAACAAATAGTAGAATAATGGGAGGCAAAAGATAGGATTAGTGAAGTAGAAGATAGACTAGTAGAAATAAATGGATAAGAGAGGAAAAATGAAAAACGAATTAAAAGAAATGAGGACAATCTCAGAGACTTCCAGGACACTATTAAGTGCCCTGACATTCGAATCATAGCAGTCCCAGAAGAAGACAAAAAGAAAGACCATGAGAAAATGCTTGAGGAGATAATAGTTGAAAACTTCCCTAAAATGGAGAAGAAAATAATTACCCGAGTCCAAGAAATCCAGAGAGGCCCAAACAGGATAAACCCAAGGCAAAACTGACAGAATGTTGTCCACTGGAGAAGTGAATGGCAAATAACTTTGGTATTCTTCTTTTGAGAACCCCATGAACAGTATGAAAAGGCAAAATGATAGGATACTGAAAGAGGAACTCCCCAGGTCAGTAGGTACCCAATATGCTACTGGAAATCAGTGGAGAAATAACTCGAGAAAAAATAAAGGGATGGAGCCAAAGCAAAATGAATACCCAGCTGTGGATGTGACTGGTTATAGAAGCAAGGTCCGATGCTGTAAAGAGCAATACTGCATAGGAACCTGGAATGTTAGGTCCATGAATCAAGGCAAATTGGAAGTGGTCAAATAAGAGATGGCAAAAGTGAATATCAACATTCTAGGAATCAGCAAACTAAAATGGACTGGAATAGGTGAATTTAACTCAGATGACCACTATATCTACAACTGTGGGCAGGAATCCCTTAGAAGAAATGGAGTAGTCATAGTGGTCAACAAAAGAGTCCAGAATGCAGTACTTGGATGCAATCTCAAAAACGACAGAATGATCTCTGTTCATTTCCAAGGCAAACCATTCAATACCACAGTAATTCAAGTCTATGTCCCATCCAATAACCCTGAAGAAGCTGAATTTGAACGATTCTATGAAGGCCTACAGGATCTTTTAGAACTAGGACCAAAAAAAGATGTCCTTTTCATTATAGGGGACTAGAATGCAAAAGTTGGAAGTCAAGAAACACCTAGAGTAACAGGAAAATTTGGTCTTTGAATACAGAATGAAGCAGGGCAAAGGCTAATAGAGTTTTGCCAAGAGAACTCACTGGTCATAGCAAACACCCTCTTCCATCAACACAAGAGAAGACTCTACATATGGACAAAGCCAGATGATCAACACTGAAATCAGATTGATTATATTCTTTGCAGCCAAAGATGGAGAAGCTCTATACAGTCATCAAAAACAAGACTGGGAGCTGACTGTGGCTATGGTCATGAGCTCCTTATAGCCAAATTCAGACTTAAATTAAAGAAAATAGGGAAAACCATTAGACCATTCAGGTATGACCTAAATCAAATCCCTTATGATTATACAGTGGAAGTGAGAAATAGTTTTAAAGAACTAGATCTGATAGATAGAGTGCCTGATGAACTATGGATGGAGGTTCGTGACATTGTACAGGAGACAGGGATCACAACCATCCCCATGGAAACATCCCAAGACACATATTAATCAAATTAGCAAAGATCAAACACAAAGAACAAATATTAAAAGCAGCAAGGGAAAAACAACAAATAACACACGAGGGGATTCCCATAAGGATAACAGCTGATCTTTCAACAGAAACTCTTCAGGCCAGGACATAATTAAAGTGATGAAAGAAAATAACTTTCAGCCCAAATTACTGTACCCAGCAAGGATCTCATTGAAATATGAAGGAGAAATCAAAAGCTTTACAGACAAGCAAAAGCTGAGAAAATTCAGCACCACCAAACCAGCTCTCCAACAAATGCTAAAGGATCTTCTCTAGACAGGAAACACAAAATGGGTGAACAAACTCGAACTCAAAACAATAAAATAAATGGTAAGGGGATCATACTTATCAATAATTACCTTAAACATAAATGGGTTTAATGCCCCAGCTAAAAGACAAAGACTGGCTGAATGGATACAAAATCAAGACCACTATATATGTTGTCTACAAGAAACCTACCTCAAAACAGGAGACACATACAGACTGAAAGTAAAGGGCTGGAAAAAGGTATTCCATGCAAATAGAGACCAAAAGAAAGCAGGAATAGCAATATTCATATCAGAGAAAATAGTCTTTAAAATAAAGGCTGTGAAAAGAGACAAAGAAGGACATTATATCATGATCAACGGATCAATCCAAGAAGAAGATATAACAATTATAAGTATATATGCATGCAACATAGGTGCACCATCATATATAAAACAAATGCTAACAAGAATGAAAGGGGAAATTAATAATAACACAAGAAGAGTGGGAAATTTTAATACCCGACTCCCACCTATGGATAGATCAACTAAACAGAAAATTAACAAGGAAACAAACTTTAAATGATACAATAGACCAGTTAGACATACTTGGCATTTCACCCCAAAACAATGAATTTCACCTTTTTGTCAAGCACACATGGAACCTTCTCCAGGATAGACCACATCCTGGGCCATAAATCTAGCCTTGGTAAATTCAAAAAATTGAAATCATTCCAAGCATCTTTTCTGACCACAGTGTATTAAGATTAGATCTAAATTACAGGAGGAAAACTATTAAAAATTCCAATATATGGAGGCTGAAAAACACGCTTCTGAATAACCAACAAATCACAGAAGAAATCAAAAAAGTAATGAAAATATGCATAGAAACTAATGAAAATGAAAACACAACAACCCAAAACCTGTGGGACACTGTAAAAGCAGTGCTAAGGGAAAGGTTCATAGTAAAACAAGAAAAAAAGTCAAATAAATAACCTAACTCTACACCTAAAGCAACTAGAAAAGGAAGAAATGAAGAACCCCAGGGTTAGTAGATGGAAAGAAATCTTAAAAATTAAGGCAGAAGTAAATGCAAAAGAAACAAAAAAGACCATAGCAAAAATCAACAAAGCCAAAAGCTGGTTCTTTGAAAGGATAAATAAAATTGACAAACTATTACTCAGACTCATCAAGAAACAAAGGAAGAAAAATCAAATCAATAAAATAGAAATGAAAATGGAGAGATCACAACAGACAACACACAAATACGAAGGATCATGAGAGTACCATCAGCAATTATATGTCAATAAGATGGACAAATTCATAGAAAAGTACAATTTTCCAAAACTGAACCAAGAAGAAATAGAAAATCTTAACAGACCCACCACAATCACAGAAATTGAAACTGTAATCAGAAATCTTCCAGCAAACAAAAGCCCAGGTACAAATAGCTGCACAGCAGAATTCTACCAAAAATTTAAAGAGCTAACACCTATCCTACTCAAGTCTTCCAGAAAATTGCAGAGGAAGGTAAACTTACAAACTCATTCTATGAGGGCAACATCACCCTAATACCAAAACCTGACAAAGATGCCACAAAAAAAGAAAACTACAGGCCAATATCATTGATGAACATAGATGTAAAAATCCTCAACAAAATTCTAGCAATTAGAATCAAACAATGCATTAAAAAGATCATACATCATAAACAAGTGGGATTTATCCCAGGATGCAAGGATTCCTCAATATCCACAAACCAATCAATGTAATACACCACATTAACAAATTGAAAAATAAAAGCCATATGATTATTTCAATAGATGCAGAGAAAGCCTTTGACAAAATTCAACATCCATTTATTCAGAAAGCAGGAATAAAAGGAACATACCTCAACATAATAAAAGCTATATATGACAAACCCACAGCAAACTTTATCCTCAATGGTGAAAAATTGAAAGCATTTCCTCTAAAATCAGGAATAAGACAAGGGTGCCCACTTTCACCACTATTTTTCAACATAGTTCTGGTAGGTTTGGCCAAGGCAATCTGAGCAGAAAAAGAAATAAAATACTTAGGAATATATCTATATAAATAAACTAAAGACCTATATATAGAAACTATAAAACACTGATGAAAGTAATCAAAGAGGACACTAATAGATGGAAAAATATACCATGCTCATGGATTGGAAGAATCAATATAGTGAAAATGAATATACTACCCAAAGCAACCTATAGATTCAATGCAATCCCTATCAAGCTACCAATGGTACTTTTCACAGAGCTAGAACAAATAATTTCACAATTTGTATGGAAATACAATAAAAACCTCAAATAGCCAAAGCAGTCTTGAGAAAGAAGAATGGAAGTGGAGGAATCAACCTGCCTAACTTCAGGCTCTACTATAAAGCCACAGTCATCAAGACAGTGTGGTACTAGCACAAAGACAGAAATATAGATCAATAGAACAAAATAGAAAGCCCAGAGATAAATCCACACACCTATGGACACATTCTCTTTGACAAAGGAGGCAAGAATGTACAATTGAGAAAAGACAATCTCTTTTACAGTTGGTGCTGGGAAAACTGGTCAACCAATTATAAAAGAATGAAACTAGAACACTTTCTAACACCATACACAAAAATAAACTCAAAATGGATTAAATATCTAAACGTAAGACCAGAAGCTATAAAACTCCTGGAAGACAACATAGGCAAAACACTCTCCAACATAAATCACAGCAGGATCCTCTATGACCCACCTCCCAGAATACTGGAAATAAAAGTACAAATAAACAAATAGGACCTAATTAAAATTAAAAGTTTCTGCACAACAAAGGAAACTATAAACAATGTGAAAAGAGAGCCTTCAGAATGGGAGAAAATAATAGCAAATGAAGCAACTGACAAACAACTAATCTCAAAAATATACAAGCAACTCCTGCAGCTCAATTCCATAAAAATAAATGACCCATTCAAAAAGTGGGCCAAAGAACTAAACAGACATTTCTCCAAAGAAGACATACAGATGGCTAACAAACACAGGGAAAGATGCTCAACATCACTCATTATAAATAAATGTAAGTCAAAACCACAATGAGGTACCATTTCATGCCTGTCAGAATGGCTGTGAACCAAAAGTCTACACACAATAAATGCTGGAGAGGGTGTGGAAAAAAGGGAACACTCTTACACTGTTGGTGGGAATGCAAACAAGTACAGCCACTATGGAGAGCAGTGTGGAGACTCCTTAAAAAACTGAAAATAGAACTGCCATAAGACCCAGCAATACCACTGCTGCGCATACGCAACAAGGAAGCCAGAATTGAAAGAGACACGTGTATCCCAATGTTCATCACAGCACTGTTTATAATAGCCAGGACATGGAAGCAACCTAGATGTCAATCAGCAGATGAATGGATAAGAAAGCTCTGGTATACTAGGCTCCATTTTCAATAGTGTAAAGTAATTAACCTCCAGTTAAAATAAATAAATTTATATTTAAATTTTTTAAAATAAAAAAAACAAAAGGGAGATGATAAACTGATTATATATAAAAAAAGAAAGAAATGGTACATATACACAATGGAGTATTACTCAGCCATTAAAAAGAATGCATTTGAATCAGCTCTAGTGAGGTGGATGAAACTGGAGCCGATTACACAGAGTGAAGTAAGCCAGAAAGAAGAACACCAATACAGTATACTAACACATATATATGAAATTTAGAAAGATGATAATGATAACCCTATATGCAAGACAGCAAAAGAGACACAGATGTATAGAACAGTCTTTTGGACTCTGTGGGAGAGGGTGATGATGGGATGATTTGGGAGAATGGCATTGAAACATGTATAATATCATATATGAAACGAATCGCCAGTCCAGGTTTGATGCATGGTATAGGATGCTTGGGGCTGGTGCCTTGTGATGACCCAGAGGTATGATACAAGGAGGGAGGTGGGAGGGGGGTTCAGGATGAGGAACACATGTATACCCATGGTGGATTCATGTTGATGTATGGCAAAACCAATACAATATTGTAAAGTAATTTGCCTCTAATTAAAATAAATAAATTTATAATAAAAATTAAAAAAATAAATGTAATAAATCTGATTTCAATATTAACCATCTGTTGATATCCATGTGTAGAGTTGTCTCTTGTGTTGTAGGAAGAGGGTATTTGCTATAACCGGTGTGTTCTCTTGGTAAAACTCTGTTAGCTTTTTCCCTGCTGTATTTTGTATTTCAAGGACAAACTTTCCTGTTAACCCAGGTATCTCTTGACTTTCTACATTTGCATGCCAGTCCTCTGTGATGAAAGGACTTTTTTTTTTTTTTTTTTAATGATAGTTATAGAAGGTGTATAGGTTATCATAAAACCATTCAATTTCAGCTTCTTTGTCATTAGTGGTTGGGACATATACTTGGATTACTGTGATATTGAATGGCTTATGTTGAAAATGAACAGAGATCATTCTGTCCTTTTTGAGACTGCACCCAAGTACTGAATTTTGGACTCTTGTTGACTATGATCTGTGCCATTTCTCCTAAGGGATTGTTGCCCACAGTAGTAACTATAATTGTCATCTGAGTTAAATTTACCCATTCAAGTCATGCTATTTCACTGATTTTTAAAATGTTGATGCTCACTTTTGTCATCTCCAGCTTGATCACTTCTAATTTTCCTTGATTCATGGACTGAACATACCAGATTCCTATGCTGCCTGGAGCCAGAGTGAGAAATTCTGCCCATGGCAAAGGTCATGAGAAGGAGGCCTGGCATATGCAAAGGCAGGATCAGGCCTCAGGGGTATCCCTGGGATTTCTCGAGCATCTACCCCCAAAACCAGAGTCTGCCTGCCTTACTGCATTATGCTTTTCCCTTATGTTTCTGAGGTTAACAGGGACTATCCCTGACCACCTTTCTCTAGAGAAAATCAACTTAGGGCTCTAGCTAATAATTCTCCTGGACATGAGAGGAATATTTCAAGTCAAACCCTCTCTGTTAGCATTCTAGCTTGCTTGGCAGGTTTATCCAGACTCTTGCAGCTACGCATATGATTATTCACAGCCTCCCAACTGTGATAGGCATGGGAAGCCTAAAACATAGAGCCTTTCAAAGAGTTAAAAGTTATTAGAGTAGTGCTGGTGTAGGATTTCATTATTGAGCCAATGCTTGTTGCTAAGTTCCCATATCTCTTATCTGCTGTGCACCTGAGAGTGCATTAGTTAACATAGTTGGAATGTAAGAAAACAAAATAGTAGCCTTGAAATTAATCCCATCAGACTTTTGAGCTAATTGGTTCTTTCTTTGCTGTAACTTACTGCACCTTTGCTCCGTCAGAAATGTAACTTTGTTTGATACTTTCTGAGGCTGACATAGATTAGAAATATAAAGAAAAAACACTTTGAGGGAAAATAAGTTTTCTGGTTGAGCAGCCTTTATCAAAAGAGGGTCATAAAATGTCCACAGGCTTTCAAGGCCAGAAGATAATGTACACAACATTGTTTATGGAAAAGGTATACAGAAAAAGTCCTAGTTTCGATAAGGGCAAAACTGCTGGAATATTTGGGCTGACTCTGTATGACCTTGTATCTTTCATTCCCCATATGTACAAATTAAGGTATAAAAGTCCCTTTTTAAAATAAAGTAACGGGCCTCATTCGAAGAAACTTGGTCACCCTGTGTCTTTCTTTTTTTTTTTTTTTCTTTTTCTCTCACTTACTCTTTTTTAAGGCTGATCCCTTGGAGCATAGAGGCTCCCTGCGTTCACTTATCTGCCCGGGTTTCTAAGACCTGAACGGGAAGACATTCTGCGTCTTCACTCCCTCGGGAGACCGGGAGGGCACCTATGGCCTCTGTGAACACGGCAAACTCCTTGTCTCGGGGCTTTATTGGCTTTCTATGTAAACCAAGGAATATCAGCCTCTTTCTCTCCTCTATTTTCTTATCTACAACATTCTTTCCTTATATTTCTCTAAATCAATTGCCAACTCCATCCGCGCTTCAAATTACCCTGGATCCAATGGGGCTGGACCTGGGCAGTATGAAATATTGTTCTTTACAGCATTGAACTTTTCTTTTACCACCAGACACATCCACAACTGGGCTTTGTTTCCACTTTGGCTCAGCCTCCTCATTCCTTCTGAAGCTATTTCTCCACTCCTCCAGCAGCGTATTGGTCACCTACAGATTGATGAGTTCATCTTTCAGTGTCATATATTTTTGCCTTTTCATACTGCTCATGGAGTTCTCAAGGCAAGAACGCTGTAGTGCTTTGCCACTGATCTCCTCAGTGCACCAGGTTTGGTCAGAACTCTTCACCATGACCTGTCTGTCTTGGGTGGCCCCACACAGCATGGCTTATCTTTTTTTTTTTTTTTTTTTTTAATTAGACAAAGCTGTGATCCATATGATCAGTTTGGTTAGTTTCCTGTGATTGTGGTTTTCATTCTCTCTGCCCTCTGATGGATAAGAATAAGAGGCTTGTGGAAATCTCCTGATGGGAGGGACTAGCTCCAGGGAAAACTGGGTCTTGCTCTATTGGGCAAGGCCATGTTCATTAAATCTTTAATCCACTTTTCTGCTGATGAGTGGGATTGTGTTCCCTCCATGTAGTTTGTCCGGAGGCCAAACTGTAGTAGTGGTAATGGTGACCTCCTTCAAAAGGACTTATGCCAGCAAGTTGCATCTCCTAGGGCTGGTGTAGTACCCCTGACCCTGTGGTAGGCCACAGTTGACCCACATCTCCTCTAGAGACTCCTGGACAGTCACAGGCAAGTCTTGATCAGTGTCACATGGGGTCACTGCTTCTTTCTCCTGTATTTTGGTGTGTATAAGATTTTGCTTGTGCCCTTCAAGTCTGTTTACCCAGTCCTATGGAAGTTCTATGATCCAATCCCACTGTCCTTCAAAGTCCAATTTCCTGGGAGTTCTCAGTCACTTTGCCAGATCTCCAGGTTGGGGAATCTGTTGTGGGCTCTAGAACTTTTGCAACAGTGTGAGAACTCGTTTGGTATAATTGTTCTCCGGTTTGTGGGTGGTTTGCTCAGCGGTTCTATGGTGGGGCTAATGGTGACCTCCTCCAAGAGGACTTATGCCACACATTGCCCCTCCCAGGTCTACCGCAGTCAGAGCACCTGACCCCATGGCAGGCCACTGCTGATCTGTGCCTCTGCAGGAGATACTCAAACACTCAAGGCAGGTCTGACTCAGTCTCTTGTGGAGGTTACTGCTCCTTTCCCTGGGTCCTGGTATGCACAACTTTTGCTGTGCCTCTGAACATCTCTAATGGTAAGAGATTTGATTCCAAATGCGATTGCACTCCTGTTACCATCTTTCTGATGCTTCTCCTTTGGCCATGAACATAGGGTTTCTTTTTTTTTTTTGGTGAGATCCAACGTTCTCCTGTCTGTTTGTTCAGAAGCTAGTTGTGATTTTGTTGTTCTCACGGGAGATGAGTGCATGTCATTCACAGACTTTAGATAAAAAGTGCCTCAGAAGTCTCCATCCTACTCCTTCTCATTATGCAAATGTGACTTAAAGATATTACTAATATGTGAACTGTTTATCTGATGTGAGACAATATACCTAGGAAAGCTTCCTCCTGATATAGAAGAAGTAAAAGCTGATGAAACTGGAAAGCCTGGTTTTTTATCAGTAAGGCTTTCAGAGAAAGAACTTGATCAAAAGCATAAAATGTAAAAACAATTAAAATAGAAACCTCAATTAAATACTTGGGAGACCAGCATGGGGAGCTTTCATACACTTCAAACTTAGCAAAGCCTAACATGTAGAAGGGAAATTCTTTTCCTGGTAAAGACATATAATAGAAAGCCATGGACTATTTGCTTACCACAGCCACTCAATTTCATATTCATCTCCATTAACCATTCTTCTAAGTTGCAATTCTCGGCTGATCCTGAATACACTCATCTTCTCTGGGGAAATATCTGGCAGACTGTTTGTTTCAGGCCAACATAACCCAAGAAGATAACAAACAGTACACATAATAATAAGCAGATAATACAGTATCTCTAAAGATAATGAGTACAAGCAAAAATTAAAAAAAAAAAAAGTAGAGCAGGTTGAGGTAGATTTGGAGGAGGAAAATTTGTTGTAATATTAAATGGAAGGTTAAGATAAGCTTCACTGAGAAGGTGAGAGTTACTCAAACACTTGGTGGTGAGACAGTTCACCCAAGGTGATTAAGATAGCTGGGGAAAGGAATATTTTAAGAAAAGGGATGGTGAGAAGAAAACTAAGGAAATAACATCTTGGCATTTTTGAAATGTAGCAGGAAATCATTGTGTTTAACAAAGAGTAATCAAGAAAAGAAAATTGGCAATGCAACAGACAGACTCTGAGAGGGTTTTGAGGGTCATTGCCACTACCATGGCTGTTTAGGTGAAATGGAAAGCAATATAAAATTTGAGTATATGTTTGACCCTCATGTCTTAAGTTTAAAAGGATCACTCTGTGTACTCTCCTGAGAATAAACCTGGAACAGCTTTGGTGAAGATGGTTTTGACCAGGGTGGTTGTGGTAGAAGTGATATGAAGTGGTTAGATTTGGAATACATTTCTCTCATGCCCCATAGTAAAGCCTTTCAACTCATCTGTCAATTCTGTATTAAATTATATCCAGAGTCTGATTTTTTTTTTTCTTTTGTCATTTTCTCTACCACCTTCTTCATCAAGGATCATGTTTAACCTGTGCCTCCTATATGACTCTAGTCCTTCCCACACACCCTTCACTCCAGTCACCATGTAAGAATTACAGTGATTTCTTAACATATAAGTCAGTCATGGCTTCTTTTCAAAATTTCCTGGAGCTCTCCATTATATTTAGAATAAAAGCTGAAGTCCATAAAATACTCAAGAAAAACATATTTAGGCATAACCATGATACCTCCTATGTCTCTTTGCTTCTCTACCAATTGTTTCTACTTTATTCTTCTCTAGCCCACTCTAGGATATGCATACTCACTAATCCTGCTGCTTAGGTATCTCATCCATAGATGTTTGAATGGCCCAATTCTTCCTATGTTCCTCTTTATTTTTGATCTGATATCATCTTATTAGAGAAGACTTAACAAATAATTAAAAGAAAGGAAGGAAGGGAGAATGAAGGAAGCAGGAAGAGGGGTTGAAAGAAAAGAGGGAGAGGGAGAAAGAGAGAGGAAGGAAAAAAGGAAGAAGGGAAAATAAAAGCGTAAAAGGCACACTTCTTTATTAAGGGAATTTGAACTAAATTACTACTAGCTTTATGAAAAGTGAGATTTACTGAAACGTTTTCTACATATTAAAAGCAAGATTTACAGCTGAAAAGTCTTCTAGATGTCAGGCGAGTATATTCTCCTTGGTTCTGTCTCATCACAACAAAGATTTGGAGTGATGGACATTAAAGCTCTCGGCACATCACAGCTCTCAGGTCTTGGACATGCGGAGGGTGCTCCACAAAAATAGAGAGGCAGTGGAACTTCCCTCAGCAAAGCCGAGGGGTCCCGAGGAGAGGTGAGCCTGCTGTCAGCCAAACCAGCCCCTCAGCGAGCGAGAGACAATCAGACGCGACAGGGGTTCCGTCTAAGCAGTTCCGCTTTATTGCCGCAAGCTCCCGACTTATAAAGGCAAGCAGGGGGTGGTTTGCAAGGGACTGTCCATAGTTGCACCAATCACATTAAAGGTCAAATCGTCATGTGCCATCATTATAACAGGAGTCTATGGTGATCACACGCTGTCTATGTGCACGGAAATCAAGAGAGCCAATCAAAAGTTTTGACAAACAACTTAGGCCCTGATCTCTTCTGCCAGGTGCCATCTTAGCTATAAACCACAAAGCTAGCCCTTCTTTTTAAGGTTTCCCACTTAGGGACCCACATTACAGACCATGTTATAGCTTTTAGACAAATCAGTGTTACATCTCCTTGTTACAGCCCTATTTTATTGAGAAAATAGCAGGAGAATCCATCCTCGAGGCATGAGGGCATGCCAACCTAAAGACACGAAGAGAAGAGAGTGGGGGAGTGTGCCAGCGTGCAGGAGAGAGAGAGAGATTTGGCCTCTCTTTTTATATTTTTTTTCCTCCTCCTGGACCTGCCCTGTGTAAATTGGGCTAGCCAGGAGGGCTGTTTGGTCTACCTGAGGTCCTTACTCCAGTCCTCAGACCTTCCTTTGTTCTATTTTAACAGACTTTTCCCTTCCTTGAATTTTAGCCACCACCATTCTGGACTCCTGTTTTCTATTCTAACTACCTACCATGATCCTCCATCCATGGGATTCTCCAGGCAAGAATACTGGAGTGGGTTGCCATTTCCTTCTCCAGAAGATCTTCCCAACCTGGGGATCGAACCGGGGTCTTCCACATTGCAGGCAGACGCTTTACCATCTGAGCCACCAGGGAAGCTCATAACTACTTAACATAGGTATTAATGGACATGTGCATCATAATATTATGTGGTATTTGTAAATGGATCAGTGTCTTGGGAGACCTCCATGCAGTTATGAGTAACTCATTTCCCTAAGTCAATACCTAACATTTTTGTTTGTTGGATTATAAAATTTAATAGCACCTTAATTCATTAAAAATGCACAAGTATAATAATTTATAAGCTATATAAAGAATAAAAACTACTACAATATTGTAAAGTAATTAGCCTCCAATTAAAATAAATTAACTAATTAAAAAATTGAAAAGACACCCAGTCCTTCAAAAAAGTAAAATAAAAACAAATATAGCTATACTTTGATTTATTGCCACAAACAGAAATAAACTTTCTTCTAAAGTACAGTTTTCCTACTTTAAATTGTATTACTTTCATTAGAAGACAAGTAAAAATATATTTTTCACATACTTACTGCAGGATCAATAAAATAGAATGATTCATGCTGAATTCAGTAATTTAAAAATATAAAGAGAAAATTAAAGCAAGTATTCAGACAGCACTGCAGGTTCAGATACACTAATGCAACTTTAATTTGACAAAATTCTATAGCATCCAGTATTTCCTGTTTTCTTTCTGTAAATTCACAGATAGAAGTGAGATTCCATTTATTCTGTCTTACAAGGATATAAATTCCTTGAGGTCTTCTTTATTATAGTTCTATAATTCTTCTTTAGAAAGAGACAGATTATGTATTACTTCTTTTATAAAGATCATTGGAGAATCAATAAGTAACATTCTAAATTCATTCTTTGCATCAGCAGGCTCCCTTTCTGTTCTCTTATCCTGACAGACTTTGCTGTATAACACCACCTGAGGTTGTCACTAAATCTTCAGCCTCAGGTTTCCCTAGCAACAGAGGACCTTTTACTTTCTCTCACTGTCTATATCTGAATTAAGAAAAAAAAATTCAATTTGTAATAATCCTTAAAAACACAAGAAAGCATTCAGTCAGACATATGAAGTCTGCAATGAAAATGGTGAGTTACAAATGCAATTAGAAATAATTAAATTGTAGAGGAATATTTTGCTTATGGATTTACAGAAAACTCCAGATGGTTGGTGGCTTTCTGAATCCATTTTCAGATTAGCTAAATAAAGGCTAAGTCTTACGTCATACTGCACATGGCTTTCATGAGTTTACCCTTATACGCCTACAGGATAGGGCTTTTAGTGTTCCAGTTTGGAAGCCACATATAGAAACCTTATTATATTAGCATTCTGAGAAACAAAATGATACAGCCTAGTCATGTGCAGACAGTAATGGTAATCAGAAGCATTCCAGGTTGGCAAGCTTCCTTTGTTAATGGTTGAAAATCAAGGATAAGTTGTATTTGAGTCCACCTAGAAATTACTATCCTATTGAAAGTGAAAGTGAAGTCGCTCAGTCATGTCCGACTGTTTGCGACCCCGTGGACTGTAGCCCACCAGGCTCCTCCATCCATGGGATTCTCCAGGCAAGAATACTGGAGTGGGTTGCCATTTCCTTCTCCATGAGAATCTTCCCGACCCAGGGATTGAACCCAGGTCTCCCACATTGCTATCCTATTACAAGATAACAAAACTGCTTAGCTACATAGAACCAGAAATATCTCTAATAGTCATTAAAAGTTTTTTCTTAAACCAACTGTTTTCACCTGTTATCTACAAAACCTTTGGTAAAATCTTCTTTGTCATATTCTTAAGGATATTCATTCTATTTAAGTACAGAAAAAAATTTGCTTTGTATTCTTTAAATCTGCAAAAAAGAGTGTAATTCTCATCTCCTCTGAGGAACGGAATCTGAGGGATTGCCAGAGAGTCTTTAAAGTGCTTACGATTGCTTGAATTTTTTAAAGATTTTTCCCATTGTCTACCAGCGTACATAGTATTGTAAAATGTCAATTGCAAAATAAATTGTATAGTTTTCAGACCTTGTTTACAATGTTAATCATAAATCTTGAAATACTTAAACCAGTGTTTAGTAAATCCCATTAATTCTCATGTTAATGCTCTGTAGTTTTCCTTCCTTGATGATACTCTAGAGATAGTTTTTCTTTTTGATGCTGTTATTAATTTCACTTTCCTGTAAATGATCAGATATCTAATTTTAAAAAGAAAATGCAAAAACATATCAAATGTCAAATACTCTTACTTTATTAATACTCTACTGATCTCATTTTATTATTTAAGTGATTTGTGGTTTAATAGGAATCATCAGCACTAATAAACTCAATAATTTAGTTAACTTAAAATGTTTGCTTAATAATTGAAATATTCAAGAGATCATGTATTTTGAACCATTAATAATGGCTTAGCATATGATATTAAAATGGCAACACTGTTTCTTAAAATCAGTGTGAGTTTTATTTTACAAATTAATAGAATTATAAAATATTGTCACAGGGACTCATATAAGTATTGTCTATTCTGCCTAAAATTGACTATATGTTGAACTTCATAAAATATGTATGATACTAAATATTTATATATGCATATAAATCTTGTAATGTAGTTATAGTCTATGTTATCATCTCTAATAGATATTATTTAACATTTAATATTCTGGTAATGATAATGTCATTTTATAATATTAATAAGGTTCAGGTAATATAATATTACTACTGGATTAAGTATGTTTATGTTCTCAAGGAAAAAATATGGTTGTTAATAATGCACGTTTTTGAAAATTATTAACAGATTATTCCAGTCGGGGATATGAATTTACAATTATAATTCTAATTGGTTTAAAATGGACCTTACCAAAGGATATTCAAACTAGCACACCAAATTGCACCCATCTCACACACTAGCAAAGTAATGCTCAAAATTCTCCAAGCCAGGCTTCAATAGTATGTGAACAATGAACTTCTAGATGTTCAAGATGGATTTAGGAAAGACAGAGAAACCAGAGATTAAATTGTCAACATCTGTTGGATCATTGAAAAAGCAAGAGAGTTCCAGAAAAGCATCTATTTCTGTTTATTGACTATGCCAGAAGTTTTGACTGTGTGGATCACAACAAACTGTGAAAAACTCTTAAGGAGATGGTAATACCAGACCACTTTAACTGCATCCTTAGAAATCTTCATGCAGGTCAAGAAGCAACAGTTAGAACTGGACATGAAACAACAGACTGGTTCCAAATTGGGAAGGGAGTACATCAAGGCTCTATATTGTCACCCTGTTTATTTAACTTATATGCAGAGTACATCATGTGAAATGCTAGACTGGAGGAAGCACAAGCTGGAATCAAGGTTGCTGGGAAAAATATCAATAAATTCATATATGCAGATGACACCACCCTTATGGCAGAAAGTGAAGAGGAACTAAAGAACCTCTTAATGAAAGTGAAAAAGGAGAGTGAAAAAGTTGGCTTACTACTCAACATTTAGAAAACTAAGATCATGGCATTTGGTCCCATCACTTCATGGCAAGTAGGTGGGGAAACAGTGAAAACTGTGAGAGACTTTATTTTTAGGAGATTCCAAAATCACTGCAGATGATGACTACAGCCATGAAATTTAAAAAAAAAAAAAAAAACACTTGCTCTTTGAAAGAAAAGTTATGACCAACTTAGACAGCATATTAAAAAGCAGAGACATTACTTTGTTAACAGAGGTCCACCTATTACAAGCTATGATTTTTTTCCAGTATTCATGTATGGATGTGAGAGTTGGACTATAAAGAAAGCTGAGCACGAAAAAATTGATGCTTTTGAACTGTGGTGTTGGAGAAAACTCCTAAGAGTCCCTTGGACTGCAAGGAGAGCCAACCAGTCCATCGTAAAGGAAATCAGTCCTGAACGTTCTTTGACAGGACTGATGATGAAGCCGAAACTCCAGTACTTTGGCCACCTGATGTGAAGAACAGACTCATTTGAAGACGCTGTTGCTGGGAAAGACAGAAGGCAGGAGGAGAAGGGGAAGACAGAGTATGAGATGGTTGGATGGCATCACCAACTTGATGGACGTGAGTTTGAGCAAGCTCCAGGGGTTGATGATGGACAGGGAAGCCTGATGTGCTGTAGTCCATGGTGTCACAAACAATTAGTCTCAACTGAGCAACTGAACTGAGCTGAACTGTAAACTAAAGAGATGTTTAGAAAACTTTATATCTACTTAGAAATGAAAAAGTCACAATCGATATAATTTTCAGTAAAACTATTTTATACTTAATAATAAATTTTACTCAGTGTTTAAGATCTCAAACACTTAAATGGGGAAACTTCTATGTTGTAGCAGCAAAGATAAAATAAAATAAATTAAATTAAATAACAAAAGGGCAGATTTGTAAATTTTATGCATTATAGCCAACTGGATAATAATGTTTGTGAGGCCAAGGAACAACCACAACTCCCCTGTTATCAGTGAAAACTCAAAATTAACACCAAAACTGTCATTTAGAGGGATTGAATAAATATTGAGTTATCATGTTAAAAAAAAAAAAAAAACATTGAGAAACTCGGTTCCAATTTCCACTTCTAATGCTGTCTTAAAACAATAGTAAGTTTATCTTAAGGTCTTGAATATAGTTCCCTATACTATTCAGTTATGACTCTGTGATATAATCAGTTTATATATGATAGTTTGCATCTGCTATTCCCAAACTCACAATCCTTCCCTCCTGCCTCCCCCATTCCCTCCTTCAGCAACCCCAAGTTAGCTGTCTTTGTCTGTGAGTCTGTTTCTACTTCACAGATAAGTTCACTTATGTCATGATTTAGATTCCACATCTAAGTAATTTTATATGTCCTTTGCCTTTCTCTTTATGATTTATTTCACTTAGAATCTAAGAATGATAATCTCTGGTGCATCTATATTGCTGTGAATGGCATTATTTCATTCTTTTATATACTTCAATTTTAAAAAATACTAAGTTAATTATGCAAAGAAACAAGAGAGAGAGAGAAAAGAAATCAACAAAGGAAGGGAAACATTCCTGGTGGAGAGTCCCATAGGAGTGTTGTTGAGCATGTTATGTTTGTCCTCAGCCATTCCAGGCTTACATTTTCACCTTATGTGGCCCATGTCCTTAAATTTCTATCAGGTTCTTGCTCTAAAAAGAAGCATGCAAAGTGCTCATTGCTCTCCATGTGTGGTCTAAGTTGGTGGGAGGCTAATCCCTTAATAATTTAAATAAAAAACATGTACACTTCTTGGATTATATGGAATTTTCATTGGTGTCCATAAATCATTGGAAGAGGCAATCTAATCAAATTTAAATCTTTTGGCTACTTTCTTTCCCAATTGATAAAATTACATGTGTTATTTAAATTCTATCTCTATATAATGAGATTCAAAAAGTGAAAATAATAAGATACCACTTCACAAAAAATTTATGTGTTCCCAAAGGAAATTCTTCAAAAGTAATAAAAATATTTCTGAAGGTCTTCTTGAAAATAATGCTGAAGAAACAATGCTTATCTTTGAATAAACAAAAGAAAAAGGGATTATTTAATAATGACTCAGGTGATAATATTGAGTTTGGCTTAATGAGAACTTAGATGGCATCATCATCTTGAAGAGTTGATCAGCTTCTTTGTGTTCCCAGAAAACTCATTGAATTCATAGCATGGTGGGTCCCATTTTCCAGGTCATACTCATTCTAAGCAAGCACATTTTCTGATATGGAAGATAAAGAAGTACTTACTAAATTTGTGATAAAGAATCAGATTGTGTCTGTCTCTTGGCTTTACAATTAATATATTCTGGAAAGCTGTCCAGAAATCAAATATAATTGAAGATTAAATTATAAATTTGTGTCATCTTCCTATATAACAACAAGAAATAGAATGGCATCATCATATAACATATATACTCTTCCTGTGAAAAAGAAATGTAAACTTGAATTATGATCATAACTATACTCATTTAATTTAGAATGCAAAAAAGGGAAATATTAATTTGCCATGTAGTTGAGTATGTGCTCTGAAGTCAGACACAACTGATGGAAACTCTTACTTCATCACTCATTAGCTTTGCAATTTTAAACAAATTACTTTTTGCCTTCCTGGCTTCTTTTCTGCTTCCTTCTCAAGGATCCCCATTTCCACTCCACTCAGTCTTTCTCCAGATGCAACCACTTTGCCTTAATGAAATTAAAGCTGGATCAGACAGTCTAGGAAGACATCTTTAAAGTGACCCCATAGCTCCATGCTAACGTAGGACATGATAAATTTATACTAACTGCTCAGAAGGCAATTCAATTGTTTTTCCCCAAACCTTGGGTAAAACATCATTTACACTTTCCACATATCAATAATATATTTTACTCATGATAATGCCAGTTCACAATTTTAGGTCAGCACGTTTATCAGATCTCAAAGAACTTTCTTTCATCACTTTCAAACTAATAATTTGGCATCCCTAGCATTATATGTTAAATATAATGTATGCAATAAATGGATTACTTTCATATTTTTAAATATGAATAGAAACTCAATTTTTACTTGGAGAAAATAAATATGAAATCAATACATTTTGATATTTCAAATTATCAAATGGGATACATTTGTAGCATAAATTTAATATTACTATAACTTCTTTAAATGTTAGTAGATAATATTAAATAGACAGTATTAAAACAATTATTAATGGATAAAACAATTTATGAAAATGTTTCATTCAAACATTAGGATATAAATTTTGAAGTCATCTAATATAATTTAATTTGGTAAAAATTTCCACAAGTAAATAAAAAAAATAATATAATAATAATTTTATATATAAATATTTACATATGGGCTTTCCTAATGGCTCAGATGGTAAAGAATATGCCTGCAATTCAGGAGACCTAGATTCAATTCCTGAGTTGGGAAGATCCCCTGGAGAAGGAAATGTTACTCACTCTAGTATACTTGCTTGGAGAATTCCACAGACAGAGGAGCCTGAGGAACTACAGTCCATGGGGTCACAGAGTCAGATATGACTGAGCAACTAACACATTCACATATGTATGCATATGTGTGTGTGTGTGTGTGTGTGTGTGTGTGTGTGTGTGTGTATGCATGTATATCTTGGTCAGTATATAGCTGGCTGCAGTATAGCAGGCTGGAGATGTATGGGACAGGTAATGAGGGAGCTCTGAGTCTTTAAGCAGTATTAATGGAGGATTTCTCTTTCTGTGAGGCATCTCAGGATTTTCTCTTAAGGCCTTTAAATGATTGTGTGTGACCCATTGTCAGGAAACATTTAACAGGAGGCTTCCTGTGTGCTGTTTTGGATTTGTCAGGAATTCTCTGCTCCTTATTAATTCCTGAATACTCAGGAATTAAGAGGAGAGGCAAGCCTCTCCCGGGGGCTGAAGAATCCAGGCATTTCCTTCATTAGTTTTTCTATACAGTGATAAGTACCCTCTTCCTTCTTGTGAACCATATGGTAAAAGTGATTGTTTACAACTCTCTCTCTCTCTTTAATATGGATCCCCTGTGTTTTGTAAGTCTGGAATTTTAATCTTTATCTTTGCTGAGAATAACTACCTTGTAAGACAGTATATATGCCCACATTATGTTGATTAAAACACCTTTGCTCCATCAGAGCTCTGTTCCCCGTGTCTTTCTCTCTCTCTCTTTCTCTCTCCCTCTCTTTTTCAGGCTGCTCCTCTGAAGCAAAGAGGCTCTCTGAGTTCACTTTCCTGCCAGGCTTCTAAGACCCTCTTGAGAAGGTGCTCTGGGCCTTCAGTCCATAGAGAGGGTGCCTGAGGCCTTCGTGAACAGAGCAAGCCCCATACAGGGGCTTTATTGGCTTTCTGTGTAAACCAAGGAATATCAGCCTCTTTCCCTCTTTTACTTTCTTATCATTAACTCCTGACCACCAGGTTCTGGTCCATTAAAGGACCTCAGCAACCCATCAACATTAGGCAGGGATAAAACACTTTATTCAGAATCTATGGATTTAAATGTAGTCACATCTAAAATATGTCTTCCAACAAAAGAGACACAAGTATAAAGAACAGACTTTTGGACTCCGTGGGAGAAGGCAAAAGTGGGATCATTTGAGAGAATAGCATTGAAACATGTTTATTACCTTTTGTGAAATTGTTGACCAGTCCACATTTGATGCATGAAATAGGTCACTCAAAGCTGGTGCAATGGGACAACCCAGAGGGATGGGATTGGGAGGAAGGTGAGAGGGATGTTTGGAATGGGGAGACACATGTACACCCATGGGTGATTCATGTCAAGGTATGGCAAAAGCCACCACAATATTGTAAACTAATTAGCCTCCAGTTTAAACTAATTAATTAAAAATAAATAAATATAAAAAGAAAATTAAAAGTCTCTATAATGTCATTACCAGCAAAATAAATAAATAAAATAAAATATGTCTTCACTGCAACATGCAGATTGGTGTTTGCTTCAAAACAGGATACCATGATTTAGCCAAGTTAACACATAAAACTAACATACACATATGCATATATGTATGTAAAGGTACCCATTGCCTCCTGAGTGATAAGCTAATTTGTCTGTTTGGTATTATAAAAAATAATACATTTGATCATGTCAAATCAGCATAAATATTATGTAAGTAAGCTCAAATTAATATAACTTTTTGGCTTATCAATTATACCTTATTTTGAAACTGGTATAAATTTAATATAAGATTTAACTAGCTCTAGTAAACTGAAATCAGAGAAGGCAATGGCACCCTACTCCAGTACTCTTGCCTGGAAAATCCCATGGATGGAGGAGCCTGGTAGGCTGCAGTCTATGGGGTCACACAGAGCCGGACACAACTGAAGTGACGCAGCAGCAGCAGCAGCAGTAAACTCAAATAAAATTAATAGGAAAAGACCCTTTTAGTTTTGGTCAGAAATCAAGGAGACAAGATAGAGATGTAATCTTTATAGAACAACATGGAACCAATGCAAACAAGGTAGGGAGAAAACTTCTTCTAACCTCCAGAGGACCTATGCATGGAGAGCATCACTTCTGAGACACCAGTTACTAGTCTAGATGGCATGACATGTTGAGACACCAGATACTAGTCTAGAGCGCATGACATGTTGAGAGTATCTTGTTGGCCACAGTTTGATGTTTAGACTCTCAATATGCCTTTGTAGATTTAAACTGGATCTAGAGAAGTATGTTTAAAACTAAAGGAATACAACTAAAGACATTATGAACTATTTATAAACTGTGATGAAGTTACAAAGCTTTCTACTAAAATGTTTTGACTCATTTATTTACTTATTGAGCAAACTGTTGTAAGCATGTGTGTTCCTTAAACTGTTCTAGGTTCTAAGAAAACAGGAATTAGTTTGTCAAGAAAAGTCTCTAATCTTGTTAAGCATTTATTTGTGAAGAGGAGCAGAAAAATCAACATACAAATACATTCTGTATTTACAACAGCAATAAATTCTATAAAACAATAATTCCAATCTAGTGAAGAGCCATTGCCTGAGTAGGTATTTTAGAGTGAGTAGGCAAAAGGTGCCTGGAAAATTGACATTTAAGCTTAGATCTTAATAAAAGTGAGGTTTTGGTTCCCAAATAGCAGAAGACAGAATGTCATAATCAACTGTAGCACAGCCTGTATCAGAGAAATCAGTACTGGAGACATTTTACGAGAAGACAGGAATCAGAGCCTACTCTAAACCTTGGCAAGAGATCCACAGGTACTAGAAAGGGTAAAGGAAAGTTATGAGATATTCTTTTAAAATAGATGAAGTGCATTATTGATCAGTCTTCTAAAAATTATCAGTATGATATTTGTGAGAGGAATGTATTCTAGAGAGATAGGCAAATTGAAGAAGGATGATAGAGGAGCCAAAAATAAAGAAGAAGAAGAAGAAGGAAAGATGTCTTATGGATTCTTGTTTGTTTTTTTTTTCCCCAGTATTTATGTGAATTTATTTATTCTTAATCTTTGACTATTTTCCTTGTGGAATTCATTTTGATGTAAGAAGTAAAATAGACATCCATCTTATTACTTGTGGACATGGTTAACCTCTTGCCTTAGTGTGGTTTATTGAATAATGGAAGGATTATTTGTAGATCCAGAATCAGTGGATGAAATGAAATTATTCAATACTGAGAAAAATGATTTTTAAAGTGCACACAAGTACTCCTCTTGTGATTACATATCTCAGGGTAATTCTTGCTAAGATCCATGCAAAGATGCTGCATATGGCAACAGAGAGCTGGAAGCAACCTGTGAATTTTAAAAAAATGTAGTAAGTCACACTATGAAATGCCACATAGCATAATAAGCAATAAACCAGATATGCGGCATGGATCAGTCCCTAAACAAGGTTGGATTAGACAACTAGGACAGAGGCAGGATTTCTAAAACCCCAATGGAATTAAAACACACAGAAACTGACCCATGTTTTTCACAAGGATACATCTAAGCTTAAAAACATATATCAAGCACGTTACAAAAGATTTCCTCTGAGAGAAAGGCAGGGATTAGGGGAAAGTAGGGACAAAATAAAACATGACAGGCCTTGTGATGAGCAGTGATATCTTAACATTAAGGATACATGCAAGGTGCATTCTAATATCAGACATGATAAATGTGGAAAGTGTGACCTAGATATGATGACATATGAAAAACATTACAGTTTAATATAGGATAAGAAAGGGCATTTCATGCAATACAACTGTAAGATTTAATATATGTCTTAATATTTAAATATGTTTTAAAAGTTAAACTGTGGTGAGATTTTTAACACATTTGTGGCCATGGTCTCCCATTAAACCTTAGGATATTCCTGTTTTAACTGATGTTTCTGTTTTACCTTGGACCTGTTATTTTCAGTTGACACAAGCAGTCTCCTGGTCTCTACGACTAAATTGTTTTCTCTTCCAAGTCAGTGGTACAGCCTTAGTACAAATTCTTATGTCCCTTATAAGGACTGTTGGTTTTCTTAATTGGTCTCATTGGGTCTGGTCTTCTCAACAGCTACAAAATTGCATGATTTTTCCAAAAAGCAAATGTGATTAACTCCCTTTGTGATGTTTATTCATTGCCTCAAGAATAAAATTCAAACTCAGCTTGCAAAGTACATGACCATCCTTGCCTGATCTTTGATTCCAATCCTTTCCCTGAATCTCACCGTGTTCTTCCCAGGCCTCCCTTCTCCAGTTATTATCATAGCTTATAATTTTTTCTCGTGTTAGTGAAGAATGCCAGAATTTCAGTCGTGTCTGACTCTTTGTGACCCCATGGACTATAGAGTCCATGGAATTCTCCAGGCCAGAATACTAGAGTGGGTAGCCTATCCCTTCTCCAGGAGATTTTCCTTGAACCAGGAATCAAACTGAGGTTTCCTATATTGTGGGTGGATTCTTTACTAGGTGAGCTACTAGAGAAGCTCTTCTTTCACAGTGAAGAACGCCAGAATTTACCTTTCTGACCCATCAGTGACTATAACTTAATCAGTTAAAAGCTCTCAGTGCCTTAGGATGAATACATGATGCAGACCGGGTTGTTTAGCACCTATTCTATGCACTCACCATGTCAGATAATCTATGTGTATGAAATTAGGGTCTTACTCCTTCTCATCTCTTTGCTTCTCTGTCTCTTTATTTTACTGTGAACTTCAAAGCAAGATTTGCATCTGTTTTTTCCTTATAATCAACAAGTACCTAGTAAGATGCATAATATAAAGCAGAATTCAAAAAACTATTTATTTAGTAAAAGGAATGTAAAGTTATCTTCAATTAAAAATAAAATGCACTTTTAAAATAAAAAAGCAAATGACTCGCAAAATACCAATACACAGCTTTGAACCATTTTGGAAATGATAAATTACTAGACGAGTGAAACTTTGCAAAGGTCAATTTCATCATGAGCACAAATAAGCATCCAAGAAACCACATTAACATATTCAAAATAATAACAATCAAAATATAAACATGATGATAAATAAATGTGCAAGTAAAATGTAACAAACTAAAATTATTTTTATCTAGCCTAAATCAAGTGCTATTGTTAACATTAATTTAAAGGCAAGAAAGTTCAAAGAAGCATTTAAGAAGGAAGCAAAGTTAACTAATGAATTAGCATATATAAGACCCATGATCGATCAAAAGTGAGCTCTCAGGTGATTTTGTTTAACCTACTTGACTAGTTTGAAGAAATATATATTATGCTGTTATCTTAAAATAACTTATAAATTTGAATAAAAGTAAAATATATATGGTTCTTCTCTGATGGCTACAATGGTAAAGAATCTGCCTGCAGTGTGGAGGTGAGGTGAAGTTGCTCAGTTGTGTCCGACTCTTTGTGACCCCATGGACTGTAACCTACTAGGCTTCTCCGTCCATGGGATTCTCCAGCAAGAATACTGGAGTGGATTGCCATTTCCTTCTCCAGGGGATCTTCTCGACCCAGGGATCGAACCTGGGTCTCCTGCATTGGAGGCAGACGCTTTAACCTCTCAGCCACCAGGGAAGCCTGCAATGTGGAAGATGCAGATTTGATTCCTGGGTCAGGAAGATCTCATGGAGTAGGAAATGGAAATCCGCTCCAGTATTCTTTTTTTTTTTTTTTCACTCCAGTATTCTTGCCTGGAAAATTCTATGGACAGAGGAGTCTCGTAGGCTACAGTCCATGGATCTACAAAGAGTCAGACACGACTGAGCAATATATATGTACATCTATGATATTTCTTGAAGAGATTTCTAGTCTTTCCCATTTGGTTGTTTTCCTCTATTTCTTTGCATTGATCACTGAAAAGGCTTTCTTATCTCTTCTTGCTATTCTTTGGAACTCTGCATTCAGATGCTTATATCTTTCCTTTTCTTCTTTACTTTTCCCTTCTCTTCTTTTCACAGCTATTTGTAAGGCCTCCCCAGACAGCCATTTTGCTTTTTTGCATTTCTTTTCCATAGGGATGGTCTTGATCCCTGTCTCCTGTACAATATCATGAACCTCCATCCATAGTTCATCAGGCACTCTATCAGATCTAGTCCCTTAAATCTACTTCTCATGTCCACTGTATAATCATAAGGGATTTGATTTAGGTCATACCTGAATGGTCTAGTGGTTTGCTCTACTTTCAAGTTAAGTCTGAATTTGGCAATAAGGAGTTCGTGATCTGAGCCACAGTCAGTTCCTGGTCTTGTTTTTGTTGACTGTATAGAGCTTCTCCATCTTTGGCTGCAGAGAATATAATCAATCTGATTTCAGTGTTGACCATCTGGTGATGTCCATGTGGAGAGTCTTCTCTTGTGTTGTTGGAAGAGGGTGTTTGCTATGATCAGTGAGTTCTCTTGGCAAAACTCTATTAGCCTTTGCCCTGCTTCATTCCGTATTCCAAGACCAAATTTGCCTGTTACTCTAGGTGTTTCTTGACTTCCTATTTTTGCATTCCAGTCCCCTATAATGAAAAAGACATCTTTTTTTGGGTATTAGTTCTAAAAGGTCTTGTAGGTCTTCATAGAGCCGTTCAACTTCAGCTTCTTCAGCGTTACTTGGATTACTATGATATTGAATGGTTTGCCTTGGAAACGAACAGAGATCATTCTGTCGTTTTTGAGATTGCATCCAAGTACTGCATTTCAGACTCTTTTGTTGACCATGATGGCTACTCCATTTCTTCTAAAGGATTCCTGCCTGCAGTAGTAGATATAACGGTCATCTGAGTTATTTTCACTCATTCCAGTCCATTTTAGTTCGCTGATTCCAAGAATGTTGATGTTCACTCTTGCCATCTCTTGTTTGACCACTTGCAATTTGCCTTGATTCATGGACCTAACATTCCAGGTTCCTATGCAATATTGCTCTTAACAGCATCAGACCTTGCTTCTATCACCAGTCACATCCACAACTGGGTATTGTTTTTGCTTTGGCTCCATCCCTTCATTCTTTCTGGAGTTATTTATCCACTGATCTCCAGTAGTGTGTTGGGCACCTACAGACCTGGGGAATTCCCCTTTCAGTATCCTATCATTTTGCCTTTTCATACGGTTCATTTGGTTCTCCAGGCAAGAATACTGAAGTGGTTGTCCATTCCCTTCTCTAGTGGACCACATTCTGTCAGACCTCTCTACCATGATCCGCCCGTCTAGTTGGCCCCACAGGGCTTGGCCTAGTTTCATTGAGTTAGACAAGGCTGTGGTCCTAGTGTGATTAGATTGACAGTTTTCTGATCATGGTCTCAGTGTGTCTACCTTCTGATGCCCTCTGGCAACACCTACCATCTTACTTGGGTTTCTATTACATTGGACGAGGGTATCTCCTCACTACCACCCCTCCTGACCTTGAATGTGGAATAGCTCCTCTAGGCCCTCCTGTGCTGGCGCCACCATCGTGCCTTGGACATGGGGTTGCTCCTCTCGGCCTCCACCCTTGACCTCGGGCGTCGGGTAGCTCCTCTTGGCTGCTCCTGAGTTGTCTCAGCCTGGCACTCTCAGTCGCCCCTCCTGACCTCGGATGCGGACTATCTCCTCTCAGCCGTTCCTGCACCGTCACAACCTGGCACTCTCAGCCGCTGCCCCTGACCTCGGACTCGGGGTAGCTCCCCTTGGGCACTGCCCTTCGGGGATGGGGTCCTCCCGGCTTCTGTCCCTGAAATCAGATGTGAACCGTGAACTTCCAGATGTTCAAGCTGGTTTTAGAAAAGGCAGAGGGACCAGAGATCAAATTGCCAATATCTTATGGATCATTAAAAAAGCAAGAGAGTTCCAGAAAAACATCTATTTCTGCTTTATTGACTATGCCAAAGCCTTTGACTGTGTGGATCACAATAAACTATGGAAAATTCTGAAAGAGATGGGAATACCAGACCACCTGAGCTGCCTCTTGAGAAACCTATATGCAGGTCAGGAAGCAACAGTTAGAACTGGACATGGAACAACAGACTGGTTCCAAAAAGGAAAAGGAGTACGTCAAGGCTGTATATTGTCACCCTGCTTATTTAACTTATATGCAGAGTACATCATGAGAAACGCTGGGCTGGAAGAAGTACAAGCTGGAATCAAGATTGCCAGGAGAAGTATCAATAACTGCAGATATGCAGATGACACCATTCTTATGGAAGAAAGTGAAGAGGAACTAAAAAGCCTTTTCATGAAAGTGAAAGAGGAGAGTGGAAAAGTTGGCTTAAAGCTCAGCATTCAGAAAAAGAAGAATATGGCATCTGGTGCCATCACTTCATGGGAAATAGATGGGGAAACAGTGGAAACAGTGAAATACTTTATTTGGGGGAGGGGGGGCTCCAAAATCACTGCAGATGGTGATTGCAGCAATGAAATTAAGACTCTACTCCTTGGAAGAAAAGATATGACCAACCTAGATAGCATATTCAAAAGCAGACACATTACTTTGCCAACAAATTTCCATCTAGTCAAGACTATGGTTTCTCCTGTGGTCATGTATGGATGTGACAGCTGGACTGTGAAGAAAGCTGAGTGCCGAAAAATTGATGCTTTTGAATTGTGGTGTTGGCGAAGACTCTTGAGAGTCCCTTGGACTGCAAGGAGATCCAACCTGTCCATTCTGAAGGAGATCATCCCTGGATGTTCTTTGGAAGGAATGATGCTAAAGCTGAAACTCCAGTACTTTGGCCACCTCATGTGAAGAGTTGACTCATTGGAATACCATGATGCTGGGAGAGATTGGGGGCAGGAGGAAAAGGGGACGACAGAGAATGAGATGGCTGGATGGCATCACCAACTCGATGTATGTGAGTCTGAGTGGACTCTGGGAGCTGGTGATGGACAGGGAGGCCTGGCATGTTGTGATTCATGGGGTCGCAAAGAGTCGGACAAGACTGAGCGACTGAACTGAACTGAACTGATATTTCTTTTTTCCAAGTGCTTAGGAAGATAGCAATTCTTTATGAATAACTAAGATGCCACTTGCACCTCTGTCTGACAAATGAGTATTATCTAGATATACTATTTGAAATACTAGAGTCCTTCCACAAGACAATGATCTATACACCATCTTCCCTCTCTGGGACACATAAATCATATTACTGTGATAGTATAAGAGGCTCATCTGATGGGAAAAGTATTTTAGCATGTCTTTTAAAAGTGTAACTTTTGTAAGTTACTTATCTTGTGTATTAATTGTAGTAGTAGTGGTGTCTTTGAAATGTTGCATATTGACTTGATTTATAGTTCCTGAAAACATATTCTTAAAAAAAAAAATTGGTGCTCTGTGAAAATGTGTTCTTTTGCCTTAAAACCTTTGGCTATACATGTGTTCCCCATCCTGAACCATCTTGATGTATGGCAAAACCAATACAATATTGTAAAGCAATTAACTCCAATTAAAACAAATAAATTTATATTAAAAACAAACAAAAAACTTTTGGCTAGGGATACAACTTTTAGGCCTTGAACATACTGATAGGTTGTAACTAAGGTAGATGAGATGGCATGACGATTTCCTGTCTTCATTGATGAATGCTTGGTGCTGATTTCACCACCTAATTCTACTATTTCACAAGCCAGGCTCTTCTGCAATTTAGGATATTATTATTATTATTTAAATTCTAACTGCCTAAGACCTAAACATCTGGTAAAAACTTATAAATAAAAAAACAAACAAACAAACAAAAACTATTTTAGATAAGGGTTGTTTTTAATTTGGTGGAAAAAATACTTATGTCAGACAAAAATAAATTGCATAGTTGTAGTATTTTTCTTTGTAGGCTTGTAAGAATTTACTTATTATTATTATTATTTTTTACAATGAGTCTCTTAAGATTATGAATGACTGATATCTGATCTTTGGAAACCTGCTTTTGTAGACAGTCTATCATGTCAGACCTTCCAAGTCACTCAAGCCTGACAATCACATATGCATTGTGAAGCATGCTTGCGGTGGAAACTTACTGTAAAAACTACCTTTTGTGAAACTGTGCTTAATGTGTATTCCACTTTAGCCTGGGAAAAGATAGTTTTGAAAATATATTTGAAAAAATATATGATGAAGCAACTATTTATAATGATGAATATATTTTGAAAATTGATTTATTAATTTTAATCATTAGCAATTATTAATAATTTATTAATCATTAACTTTAAAACTAATAAGATACAAATGTATTTTTATCCAAAGTGAATTCAGTGGCATATATAAATGACACACAAGTTATATATACATATATGGTCTATTTAAAAACTAAAGATACATATTATTCATTTGATCTTAATTTTAAAGGAGGAAAGAATATAGAATTAATAGCAATTTTATATTCTATACATTCTGAAAGATTCATATATTTTCTTGAGAAACATTTTAAATTCTTAATACAATTTAAGTGTAAGCAACATATATTAAGTTTTATTATAACTTAAAAAGAAAAATAATTTTTGAAATGCTTTGTGAAAATTATTTTTTTATTTTTATAATATACAAGATTCATGGACCATTCTACACTTGCCAGTGGGATAAATTATACTGTACTTTTACATGTTTTATAAATACTAATAATTAAAATATTAGGACAATATATTCTTAGTTCTCCACATGTTTTCCATTAACTTTTATTCATTTATTTATCGAATTTTTCAGAAAGAGAGAAAATGATTTGAAATAATGTCAACAGGTAAGAAAATCAAGACTTTTGTTAAAATGTATTATACAAAATGCATACATGTGCAAAGAGATTACTTTCAAAATAGATTATAAAATCAGATTAAAATTACTTACTTTGAGAATTGTCTAACAGGCATATAACATTTATGTAATATAAAGTATATATTAAATTGTACTTTATTATCAGCTTTCATTATGAACCAAATATGGTAATAATAAAAAAGATACTCAGGTAAATTATACAGGATTATTTAACTTTTTACCAGTACACAATATATTTTACTAAATTTCAGAAAATTCACTTGAGAGTGTTTATTGTGATCATGGATGTTGGCCAGGGAACCAAAGTCAGAAATTGAGAATAATGCAATAAAATTTTTAACTTTCATTCAATATTCACTGGTGGAGGAAGAAGGAACCTTTGAGACTGTTGATTTGGAAAGAAATCTGTGAGGTCATCTTTTAAAATTTTCTTTTTTTTTTTTTTTTTTTTTTCTGGGCAAAATAGGATAGATCATTCCCATGTACTATAATCACCATGTGTTGTAAAAGAAGCCCGTTATAAGACTAATCCCAATTGAAAGCTAGAATTTTATGAAAATCTAGAATATTTTATGCCAAATTTAATACTAAAATGTCAGAATTATAGTTAAGCTGCGAGTTCTAAGCATTTCTACAAATACAGAGTTCTGTGAGTGTGTGAGTATTCACAGATATAGAGTCAAAATGCCAATATAAATCTGAATAATTATGTTTGTATAGCTCCATACTTGACTATTTTCCTTTGTCAATAAATAGTCTATCATAAAAAATCAATATAAAATCAGTTTCCTTACAGAATTTAATCACTTGTGCATATTTGTCCTTTCAAAATAAATTTTCTGATAGTATTATCACCTATGCAGATATGTTTTTATACAGTGGACCTAATTCTTCGTGTGTGTGTGTGTGTGTGTGTGTGTGTTTATAATACATCCAAGATGGATGGGTTATGGTGGAAAGATCTAACAGAATGTTGTCCACTGGAGAAAGGAATAGAAAACCACTTCAGTATTCTTGCCTTGAGAACCCCATGAACATTATGAAAAGACAAAAGGATAGGACACTGAAAGAGGAACTCCCCTGGCCGCTTCAGTTCAGTTCAGTCACTCAGTCATGTCCGACTCTTTGCGACCCCATGGATCACAGCACACCAGTCCTCCTTGTCCATCACCAACTCCTGGAGTTCACTCAAACTCATTTCCATTGAGTCAGTGATGTCATCCAGCCATCTTATCCTCTGTCATCCCCTTTTCCTCCTGCCCCCAATCCCTGCCAGCATCAGAGTCTTTTCCAATGAGTCAACTCTTCACATGAGGTGGTCAAAGTATTGGAACTTCAGCTCCAGCATCAGTCCTTTCAATGAACACCCAGGATGGATCTCCTTTAGGATGGACTGATTGGATCTCCTTGCAGTCCAAGGGACTCTCAAGAGTCTTCTCCAACACCACAGTTCAAAAGCATCAATTCTTCAGCTCTCAGCTTTCTTCAGAGTCCAAATCTCACATTCATACATGACTACTGGAAAAACATAGCCTTGACTAGATGGAGCTTTGTTGGCAAAGTAATATTTCTGCTTTTTGATATACTATCTAGATTGGTCATAACTTTCCTTCCAAAGAGTAAGCATCTTTTAATTTCTTGGCTGCAATCACCATCTGCAGTGATTTTGGAGCACAAAAATATAAAGTTTGACACTGTTTCCACTGTTTCCCCATCTATTTCCCATGAAGTGATGGAACCAGATGTCATGATCTTCGTTTTCTGAATGTTGAGCTTTAAGCCAACTTTTTCACTCTCCTCTTTCACTTTCATCAAGAGGCTTTTTAGTTCCTCTTCACTTTCCTCCATAAGGGTGTTGTCATCTGCATATCTGAGGTTATTGATATTTCTCCCAGCAATCTTGATTCCAGCTTGTGCTTCTTCCAGCCCAGCATTTCTCATGAAGTACACTGCGTATAAGTTCAATAAGCAGGATGACAATATACAGCCCTGACATACTCCTTTTTCCTACCTGAAACCAGTCTGTTCTGTGATCAGTTCTAACTGTTGCTTCCTGACCTGCATACAGATTTCTCAAGAGGCAGGTCAGGTGGTCTGGTATTCCCATCTCTTTCAGAATTTTCCACAGTTTATTGTGCTCCACATTGTGTCTGACTCTTTGCAACCCCATGGACTCTACAATCCATGGAATTCTCTAAGCTGGAATACTGGAGAAGGTAGACGTTCTTTTCTCCAGGGGATCTTCCCAACCCAGGGATTGAACTCAGGTCTCCCGCATTGCAGGCAGATTCTTTACCAGCTGAGCCACAAGGGAAGCCCCCCACCCCCACGTCGGTAGGTGCCCAATATAATACTGGAGATGAGTGGAGAAATAACTCCAGAAAGGATGAAAAGATGGAGCCAAAGCAGAAACAACACCCAATTATGGATGTGACTGGTGATGGAAGCAAAGTCCAATGCTGTAAAGAGCAAAATTGCATAGGAACCTGGAATGTCAGGTCCATGAATCAAGGCAAATTGGAAGTGGTCAAACAGGAGAAGGCAAGAGTGAACGTCACCATTCTAGGAATCAACAAACTAAGATGGAATGGATGAATTTAACTCAGATGACCATTAAATCTACTACTGCGGGCAGGAATCCCTTAGAAGAAATGGAGTAGTCATCATAGTCAACAAACGAGTCTGAAATGCAGTACTTGGATGCAATCTCAAAAACGACAGAATGATCTCTGTTCATTTCCAGGGCAAAGCATTCAATATCACGGTAATCAAAGTCTATGTCCCAACCAGTAATGCTGAAGAAGCTGAAGTTGAACGGTTCTATGAAGACCTACAAGTTCTACCTTTTAGAACTAACAACCAAAAAAGATATCCTTTTCATTATAGGGGACTGGAATGCAAAAGTAGGAAGTCAAGAAACATCTGGAGAAACAGGCATATTTGGCCTTGTGAGCACAGAATGAAGTGGGGCAAAGGCTAACAGTTTTGCCAAGAAACACCACCCTTATGGCAAAAAGTGAAGAACTGACAAGCTTCTTGATGAAAGTGAAAGAGGAGAATGAAAAAGTTGGCCTAAAGCTCAGGCTTAAAGCTCAACATTCAGAAAGCTAAGATCATGGCATTTGGTCCCATCACTTCATAGCAAATAGATGGGGAAACAGTGGAAACAGATTTATTTTGGGGGGCTCCAAAATCACTGCAGATAGTGATTACATCCATGAAATTAAACAATGCCTACTCCTTGGAAGGAAATTTATGACCAATCTAGACAGCATATTAAAAAGCAGAGACATTACTTTGCCAACAAAGTTCTGTCTAGTCAAGGCTGTGCTTTTTCCAGTAGTCATGTATGGATGTGAGACTCAGATGACAAAGAAAGCTGAGGACCAAAGAATTGATTCTTTTGAACTGTGGTGTTGGAGAAGACTTTTGAGAGTCTTTTGGACTTCAAGGAGATCCAACCAGTCCATCCTAAAGAAGATCAGTCCTGGGTGTGCATTGGAAGGACTGATGTTGAAGCGAAAACTCCAAAACTTTGGCCACCTGATGCAAAGAGCTGACTCATTTGAAGAGACCCTGATGCTGGGAAAGATCAAGGGCAGGAGGCGAAGGGGACAGCAGAGGATGAGATGGTTGGATGGCATCACCAACTTGATGGACATGAGTCTGGGTAAACTCTGGATGTTGGTGATGGACAGGAAGGCCTTGTGTGCTGCGATTCATCTGGTTGCAAAGAGTCAGACATGACTGAGTGACTGAACTGAACTGAATTGAAATATGATTATTACTCAACTTTCTCACTGCCATCAGTCACCTTCCTGTTTTTACATTGAAAAATTTATTATCCCAATACATGAAGAAAAATGTAAAGAATATATTACATCTGAGGTATATCCCAAATTTAGGTAATATTTCTTAGAATCTCTAAACTGAAGTGAGTATATGAAGTGATAGAAAAAATAATAATAACAAGAGAACTGTCTTTAAAAATACAGAATTGTCTGTCTCCATTCCTTGTTAGCTATATATCTTCTGAGACTTTCAGGAAATATAAATAATACTACTCTAAAATTATTTGTCACAAAATCTCACCAAACAAAATGATGAATACAATGAGTTTTATCTTCTAATTTTCCAATTTATACTTAACATTGCTATGAAGTTGATATTTAAAAATACACACATAACTTTTTCAATGAAAACCCCTCAGTGTTGCCCCATCATCCAAGGAGCAGAACATACACTTATTCCTAAGCAGTTGGCCCTCTCCTTTGCCTTTGCCTGTGTGCATGTATGCTAGGGGGCCTCCGTATAGCTCAGATGGTAAGGAATCTGCCTGCAATGCAGGAGACCCTGGTTCGATTCCTGGGTCAGGAAGATCCCCTGGCGAAGGGTATGGCAACTCACTCCAGTATCCTTGCCTGGAGAATCCCATGGACAGAGGAGCCTGGCGGGCTAAAGTCCACGGGGTCGCACAGAGTCGGACACCACTGAGTGATTAACACTACACTTCTACTAATCTGTATGCCAAGTGGTTTCAGTCGTGCCCCAGTTCTTTGTGACCCTATGGACCCTAGCCCACCAGGCTTCTCTGTCCATTGGGATTCTCCAGGCAAGAATACTGGAGTGGGCTGCCATGCCACACAATCTTCCCAACTTAGGGACTGAACTTCTGTCTCTTGTGACTCCTGCACTGTAGGCAGATTCTTTATCACTGAGCCATCAGGGAAGCCCCCTTTATCTTTGAAGAGGACGTTTATTCCAGCAACACTCCAGTATCACCGAAGAAAAGTAACTTCCCTTTAAAGTGTAGATTTTGATCATATTATATTGTCTGCTATTTCAATTCCTTCTAACCTTTCATATTTCACCTTTAATTCTCCCTCAATCTGAAATCTTGTCAGACTTCACCAGGGAATTTAAGGAATTTTCCTGTCATATAATTATAGTGAATTTTAGTCATTAAGGCACATTTTACACTTTGTTATCATTTTTCTCATGTAACTATCTCTTTCTGAGATTAAAAATACTTTGAAAGTAGGGTATGCTTATTTTCTTCTTTATATTCCCAAACTGACATAGGAGGACAAAATATAGATAAATAATTAATGTCTAAAAGCTTTACACAGTTTTTTTTTTTAATTTCATAGCAAACAATGACATCTAACTTTTAGTTAACAACTTTCTGTACAAGTTCATCAATCTGCAGAAGTTTAAGAAACCAGTGAATAATTGGAACAGAGATTCCAAGTCAAATAGGCTGACTTCAGAGTATAAACTCAATGGAATTTAGAATTAAGGTTACCTGAGCCTCAACACTGCTGATTACTCAAGGGCAATCTTCTCAATCTAGAAATTAAGATTATGTAGGGATAGGAATACATTAGTTTTTCTAAGTGCAAATATTTACCTCTCTTTTTAAAAGCACTTTACTGAGGGCTGAATAGCACACAATAACCCATCCATAAAAGTTGATGAGTCTGGAGATAAGTACAGAGATGAAACTATCAAGCAATCAGTGCCATAAATATATCAACCATAAAAGACTCTTCTAACCTCATTTTTAAATCTTTTTTTTTTTTTTGATGATAAGAACACAGCATCCTTGGCAAATTTTTAATTAGAATGTATACGGTTGTTTACTCTAGGTGCTAGGATGTACAATAGATCTCTAGAAATTATTCTTCCTGCATGACTAACACTTTCTACCTTTGGATCGATACCTCCTCATTTTCCCTTGTACCCAAGCCCCTGGCAATGACAATTCTAGTCTCTGCTTCTCTGAAAACATTTAAGTTTAAAAAAGAAAAAATACCTGAATAGGTAGGTTTCATTGAACAATAGCCAGAAGTTAAATTTATATCACAACTTCAAAGGAAAAAATAAATTATAAAAACCAAACAACACTGTAGTTAGACTTCATAAGTATTTGATACTGGATGCTTGGGGCTGTGCGCTGACAACCCAGAGGGATGGTCCGGGGAGGGAGGAGGGAGGGGGGTTAAGGATGGGGAACACGTGTATACCTGTGACGGATTCATGTTGATGTATGACAAAACCAATACAATATTGTAAAGTAATTAACCTCCAATTAAAATAAATGTAAATTTAAAAATAAATAAAAATACTTAACTTCCAATGTATGCAAATTGAAAGTTTTATTTTCCATGTTTTTTAGATCACCCTTTTTATTATAGAATAATGTTGCAATCCTTGTGTTGATCTTGGATATTTTCTTCTTTCTTTATCCTCCCTCTGGTGTTCCATGTTGGTCCATGGCAAGAGCATCCATATGAGAACATTCTTGAAAGCAATAAATACTAAAGCAATTAAAACAGAGACAAATTTGTAGGACAACTGGTATTAACAAGAATTACACTGGGTAAGCTGGACTAAGTGGTCACCTTATGCAGTTTCTCATGAGTAGTGACTACATATGCATGAATCCTCCCAAATCTCATTGTATTTATTTAGTGCCCTCTTTTAAAAGTGAAATCTAAACTCAAATGCTGAAAAGTAAGTCTTTACAGCCCTTATTATTCTTTCCTAATTTTATCTCATCATCTTTGTACTTATAAATCGACATTTTTTTCCAATCTTAATACTTCTCTAATAGTAATTATCACACTTGTGACTTCATATTTTACTATAATTTTCATAGAACTTCATTTTAAAAATAAAAATGGTACTAGGAAAAATGCCCCTCAAAAGCCATATCACTTATTTTCTTTAGCACTATATAAATCATAACTTCTACAGTTCTGCTTTTTTAAACTATGGCTCAAGTCTTAAGAGAGATGAAAAGGAAGAAGGAAAGGGGGAAGAAGGAGAAAGAAGGAGAAGGATGTAGAGTCAAAGAAGGAAGAGGGGAAGGACAAGAAGGAGAAAGAGGAGAACCAGAATGGGGCTAATTTTTGAGGTCTATGACTCAAACAAAGTTTCAATTCCAATATATCTTCCTTAATTTCAAAACTTTAAAGGGTTATATAAAACCTCAAACTTACACAAGCATATATCCATCATAGAAATATAATTAAGGAAAAAAGGAAAGCAGTGTTGAAGAAGGAAAGAGTGAAGAAAAAGATGGAGGAAGTAAGCATACTTTTTGTTACTGTTGGAAAATGAAGTCAAACACTGTATAGTCTTCTCTTCTATGGTGTTCTTCATAGGGAATAAATAATTTACAAAGCTATCTATTCTGCTAATATGTGCAATTGCTCTTGGTCTCCATAGTAATTATTTAATAGATTGCTGAGAATCTAATTATCCTAGGATTCAAGACTTAGATAAAAGGAGGGAAAACTTACCTTCAACAGTACGATTATTGTATCTAAAATCCTAAAACGTAAAACATACAACTCTTCCCTGTGGTTGAAAATTAATTTGGATTGTATAGCTTTTAAACACTTACCATAATGCAAAGAACTGAACGTAGTTTTCCCACTTTTTTTTTTAAAAGCATGCAGCAGTGCCAACTTATTTTAAAGCAAGGCTTTGTGTATCACCAGGACTGGATATTTCTACATGATTTTACTTATTATAGGTTTTGTTAGCAATGAATAATCAAATGTTTTTAGTTCTTTTGTAGTTATGTATGGAAGAGAATTCCTATGAGTAATGAAATTCCTATGAGTAATTGAAATGAATGCATTTGTACATTTCTCATTACATTGACATCTCACAACAATATGACAAAAAAATACCCACTTTCACTTTCAACTAGGGCACAGGTTTGATAGGATCTTTGCTTAACAAAGTAAGTGCCTCTAATACACACTGAATAATTTTATGATTTGTTTTCAGTTTTTCCATATTCATTATTTTTAAAAATCGATTTTTTGAAGAAAGATTATTAACAGTTTATGTAAACTTGGAAACAGAAAGAAAGTGAAGTCATTCAGTCATGTCCAACTTTTTGTGACCCCATGGACTGTAGCCCACCAGGCTCCTCCGTTCATGGATTTTTCCAGGCAAGAGTACTGGAGTGGGTTGTCATTTTCTTTTCCAGGGCATCTTCCTGACTCAGGGATCAAACTGGGGTCTCCCACTGTGTACAGACACTTTACTGTCTGAGCCACCAGGGAAGGCCATGCTGGAAACAGAAGGAAACATCCAGATCCAGGAGGGCGGGTTTTGCCACACCCCAGGTCACCATAACTACTGAGCCCCAGAACCTGGGGGCAGCCTTGGCTGCTGAGTCCACTATGTAGATTGTTACTCTACTTTCTGGTCCAAGGTGGATGTCAAAGGAAAGCCCGGGGAGGCCCACTGCATAGGCCAGCACTGGAACCAAATATGTGTCATCACGTTGCAGGGTCTCATCCAGTTCTTCTACGTGGATAAACAATGAAAAGAATTTTTTTTTTTTTCCCCAAATCTGTACAAACTTCAGGACAAAGTCTGGAAAACTTAAGCCAGAGGCACAGTTTCTAAAAGAACTGGCACCTCTTTGTATGATTTACTGCTCATATGAAGAATATACCATATCTATTACGGCAGAAAGTGAGGAGGAACTAAAAAGCCTCTTGGTGAAAGTGTAAGAGGAGAGTGGAAAAGTTGGCTTAAAGCTCAACATTCAGAAAACGAAGATCATGGCATCTGGTCCCATCACTTCATGGGAAATAAACAGGGAAACAGTGGAAACAGTGTCAGACTGTAGGTTTTTTTTTTGGGGGGTGCTCCAAAATCACTGCAGATGGTGATTGCAGCCATGAAATTAAAAGACACTTACTCCTTGGAAAGAGAGTTATGATCAACCTAGATAGCATATTAAAAAACAGAGACATTACTTTGCCAACAAAGATCCGTCTAGTCAAGGCTATGGTTTTTCCAGTGGTCATGTATGGAGGTTTACGTTGGACTGTGAAGAAGGCTGAGCACTGAAGAATTGATGCTTTTGAACCGTGGTGTTGGAGAAGACTCTTGAGAGTCCCTTGGACTGCAAGGAGATCCAACCAGTCCATTCTAAAGGAGATCAGCCCTGGGATTTCTTTGGAAGGAATGATGCTAAAGCTGAAACTCCAGTACTTTGTCCACCTCATGCAGAGTTGATTCATTGAAATAGACACTGATGATGGGAGGGATTGCAGGCAGGAGGAAAAGGGGACGACCGAGGATGAGATGGCTGGATGGCATCACCGACTTGATGGACGTGAGTTTGAGTGATCTCCGGGAGCTGGTGATGGACAGGGAGGTCTGGCATGCTGCAATTCATGGGGTGGCAGAGTCGGACACGACTGAGCAATTGAACTGAACTGAGCTGTGTTAGAGTTGGTGGAAATGAGGGAAAACATTCTCCATATACCACCTATTATTCAAGCGAAGTCATCCACTGAAGTCTACTTTTCAATTGTGTTGCCCAAATTTGAAGACAGTAAAAGTGTAACAGAAGGGTTACTGACACAATAGCAGTATGAAGTCATCAAAGCCACAGCATCTACCTCATGAGGGATGAGGACTGCGATTGTGTAAAAAGCCTCCTGATCCTAACCTGGCCTAACAGTCAGTGCACTAAGGGAGGACAAGCATGGGTGAAGCATTCTTCACACCTGGCCACCTGCAGGGAGACTTGCTCTTAACACCTGACCTAGTTTTCCTTCTTTGTCTGATATAACAAGCCTTGATTCCATTTTGTCTTCAACCTCCCAGATCTCCCTGTCCATTTAATTACTCTGTTCTTCGCTTCCTTTACTCTGACAACTGACAAGTGAGAGATGTTTTTCTGATTATGAATTTAAAAAAAAATGCATGTTGAGGAAAATTTGAAAAGACAGAAGAGTAAAAATAATTTACCCATCGTCCCACTAGTAATTTACACACTAGTAAATAATTTACCCACTAGTAGATAATTTACCCACAAGTAAATACTACTTTTTGAACAAAGCAAAAACAAAAATTTGGTAGCAGGATGAAATAATAAAACACCTTTTATCACTAAAATATATATGCATGCATATAAAACCAAAAGTAAAAATAAGATGATTGCTTTCCTACTTTTAAATTTAACTTAATTTTCTTAAAAAAAAAAAGAAAAACTTTATATTTATACATTTAGGTTTTTCCCACTAACAGGTTTGTTGAGTGCTAGGAAAATAATACATTAATTGATTGATTAACTTATCTATTAATTAAATTTTAAAAGATTCAAACTTGTGGAGTCTTTAACCTTGATATTTACCTAAGTTATTAACATTTTCCCATTGTGATTCATTTCAGTACATGTGTGACATTTTAAATGAACTGTTAGTTTTATAGATCTTGAAATATTATATTGAATTTATCTTTTCCTTGCCTACATAACCTTGCAAAATTTTTAGGAAGTTACTTTTTAAAATTGTATGTAGGTTTTCAGGGGGTGGTTCTAAGATGGTGGAGGAATAGGAAGGGGAGACCACTTTCTCCCTCACAAATTCATCAAAAGAACATTTGAACACTGAGAAAATTCCACAAAACAAATTCTATATGCTGGTAGAGGACATCAGGCACCCAGAAAAGCAGTCCATTGTCTTTGAAAGGAGATGTTATATCAACAGCACTGTATAGATGGAGAAGTCTTGAGGCTACTGTATAAATAAGACATAAGTCTAAATCCTGAGAACACCACAGAACTCCTGACTCCAGGGAACATTAATCTACAGGAGCTCATCAAACACCTTCATACCTGCACTGAAACCAAGCACCACCCAAGGGCCAACAAATTCCAGAGCAAGATATACCATGCAAATTCTCCAGCAACACAGGAATTTAGCCCTGAGCTTCAATATAGAGGCTGCTAAAAGTTGCTCCAAACCTACTGACATCTCATAACTCATTACTGGACACTTCATTGAACTCTAGAGAGAAGAAATGCACTCCAACCACCAAAACACCGACACAAGCTTCCCTAACCAGAAAACCTTGACAATCCACCCGTACAACCCCACCCACAGCAAGGAAACTCCACAATAAAGAGAACTCCACAAACTGCCAAAATATAGAAGTTCAGTTCAGTCGCTCAGTCATGTCCGACTCTTTGTGACCCAATGAATCACAGCACGCCAGGCCTCCCTGTCCATCACCAACTCCCGGAGCTCATTTAGATTCATGTCCATCGAGTAAGTGATACCATCCAGCCATCTCATTCTCTGTCGTCCTCTTCTCCTCCTGCCCCCAATCCCTCCCAGCATCAAAGTCTTTTCCAAAGAGTCAACTCTTCGCATGAGGTGGCCAAAGTACTGGAGTTTCAGCTTTAGCATCATTCCTTCCAAAGAAATCCCAGGGCTGATCTCCTTCAGAATGGACTGGCTGGATCTCCTTGCAGTCCAACGGACTCAAGAGTCTTCTCCAACACCATAGTACAAAAGCATCAATTCTTCGAAGCTCAGCATTCTTCACAGCCAACTCTCATATCCATACATGACTACTGTGAAAACCATAGCCTTGACTAGACGAACCTTAGTCGGCAAAGTAATGTCTCTGCTTTTGAATAAGCTATCTAGGTTGGTCATAACTTTTCTTTCAAGGAGTAAGTGTTTTTCAATTTCATGGCTTCAATCACCATCTGCAGTGATTTTGGAGCCCCAAAAAATAAAGTCTGACACTGTTTCCACTGTTTCCCTATCTATTTCCCATGAAGTGATGGGACTGGATGCCATGAGCTTTGTTTTCTGAATGTTGAGCTGTAAGCCAACTTTTTCACTCTCCTCTTTCACATTCATCAACAGGCTTTTTATTTTCTCTTTACTTTCTGCAATAAGGGTGGTGTCATCTGCATATATGAGGTCTTTGGTATTTCTCCCGACAATCTTGATTCCAGCTTGTGCTTCTTCCAGTCCAGCATTTCTCATGATGGACTCTGCATAGAAGTTAAATAAGCAGGGTGACAATATACAGCCTTGACGTACTCCTTTCCCTATTTGGAACCAGTCTGTTTTTCCATGTCTAGTTCTAACTGTTGCTTCCTGACCTGCATACAGATTTCTCAAGAGGCAGGTCAGGTGATCTGGTATTCCCATCTCTTTCAGAATTTTCCACAGTTTATTGTGATCCACACAGTCAAAGGTTTTGGCATAGTCAATAAAGCAGAAATAGATGTTCTTCTGGAACTCACTTGCTTTTCCCATGATCTAGCTGATGTTGGCAATTTGATCTCTGATTCCTCTGCCTTTTCTAAAAGCAGCTTGAACATCAGGAAGTTCATGGTTCATATATTGCTGAAGCCTGGCTTGGAGAATTTTGAGCATTACTTTACTAGCATGTGAGATGAGTGCAATTGTGTGGTAGTTTGAGCATTCTTTGGAATTGCCTTTCTTTAGGATTGGAATGAAAACTGACCTTTACCAGTCCTGTGGCCACTGCTGAGTTTTCCATATTTGTTGGCATATTGAGTATAGCACATTCACAGCATCATCTTTCAAGATTTGAAATAGCTCAACTGGAATTGCATCACCTACACTAGCTTTATTCGTAGTGATGCTTTCTAAGGCCCACTTGACTTCACATTCCAAGATGTCTGGCTCTTGATGAGTGATCACACCATCGTGATTATCCGGATCGTGAAGATCCTTTTTGTACAGTTCTTCTGTGTATTCTTGCCACCTCTTCTTAATATCTTCTGCTTCTGTTAGGTCCAGACCATTTCTACCCTATATCGAGCCCATCTTTGCATGAAATGTTCCTTTGGTGTCTCTAATTTTCTTGAAGAGATCTCTAGTCTTTCCCATTCTGTTCTTTTCCTCTATTTCTTTGCATTGATCACTGAAAAGGCTTTCTTATCTCTTCTTGCTATTCTTTGGAACTCTGCATTCAGATGCTTATATCTTTCCTTTTCTCCTTGGCTTTTCCCTTCTCTTCTTTTCACAGCTATTTGTAAGGCTTCCCCAGACAGCCATTTTGCTTTTTTTTGCATTTCTTTTCCATGGGGATGGTCTTGATCCCTGTCTCCTGTACAATGTCACGAACCTCATACCATAGTTCATCAGGCACTCTATCTATCAGATCTAGGCCCTTAAATCTATTTCTCACTTCCACTGTGTAATCATAAGGGATTTGATTGAGGTCATACCTGAATGGTCTAATGGTTTACCCTACTTTCTTCAATTTGAGTTTGAATTTGGTAACAAGGAGTTCATGATCTGAGCCACAGTCAGCTCCCAGTCTTGTTTTTGTTGACTGTATAGAGCTTCTCCATCGTTGGCTGCAAAGAATATAATCAATGTGAATTCGGTGTTGACCATCTGGTGATGTCCATCTGCAGAGTCTTCTCTTTTGTTGTTGGAAGAGGGTGTTTGCTATGACCAGTGCATTTTCTTGGCAAAACTCTATTAGTCTTTGCCCTGCTTCATTCCAAAATCCAAGCCCAAATTTGCCTGTTACTCCAGGTGTTTCTTGACTTCCTACTTTTGCATTCCAGTCCCCTATAATGAAAAGGACATCTTTTTTATGTGTTAGTTCTAAAAGGTCTTGTAGGTCTTCATAGAACCGTTCATCTTCAGCTTCTTCAGTGTTACTGCTTGGGGTATAGACTTGGATTACCATGGTATTGAATGGTCTCCCTTGGAGATGAACAAAATTCATTCTGTCATTTTTGAGATTGCATCCAAGTACTGCATTTCGGACTCTCTTGTTGACCATGATGGCTACTCCATTTCTTCTGAAGGATTCCTGCCCGCAGTAGTAGATATAATGGTCATCTGAGTTTTTTTCACCCATTCCAGTCCAGTTAGTTAACTGATTCCTAGAATATTGATGTTCACTTTTTCCGTCTCTTGTTTGACCACTTGCAATTTGCCTTGATTCATGGACCTGACATTCCAGGTTCCTATGCAATATTGCTCTTTACAGCATCGGACATTGCTTCTATCATCACTCACATCCACCACTTGGTATTGTTTTTGCTTTGACTCCATCCCTTCATTCTTTCTAGAGTTATTTCTCTACTGACCTCTAGCAGCATATTTGGCACCTACTGACGTGGGGATTTCCTCTTTCAGTATCCTATCATTTTGCTTTTTCCTACTGTTCATGGGGTTCTCAAGGCAAGAATACTGAAGTGGTTTTCCATTCCCTTCTCCAGTGGACCACATTCTGTCAGATCTTTCCACCATGACCCGCTCATCTTGGGTTGCCCCGTGGGCATGGCTTAGTTTCATTGAGTTAGACAAGGCTGTGGTCCTAGTGTGATAAGATTGACTAGTTTTCTGTGAATATGGTTTCAGTGTGTCTGCCCTTTGATGCCCTCTTGCAACACTTAACATCTTACTTGGGTTTCTCTTACCTTGGGCGTGGGGTATCTCCTCATGGCTGCTCCAGCAAAGTGCAGCCCCTGCTCCTTACCTTGGATGAGGGGTATTTCCTCACCGCCACCCTTCCTGACCTTCAATGTGGGATGGCTCCTCTAGGCCCTCCTGTGCCCATGCAGACACCACTCCTTCAACGTGGGGTTACTCCTCCCGGTTGCTGCCCTGGCCTCGGGCATGGGGTTGCTTCTCCAGACTGCCACCCCTAGCCTCGGGTGCCACCCCTTACCTCGGACGGGGCGTAGCTCCTCTTGGCCACCTTCCCTGGCCTCAGATGCAGGGTAGCTCCTCTCAGCTGTCACCTCTGGCCTCGTACGCAAGGTAGCTCCTCCCAGCCACCATCCCTGGCCATTTGTGTGTGTGTGTGTGTGTGTACAAGCATAAACACACATGCAGAACACCTGTTTATACATCATATAACCACACTGACTCCATTACATGCACTTCTTTACTGTTTGATCACAGGACCATTAGAACTACAGAGATGATAACTATTATTCCATACAGAGTATTGTGATAAATTCTTACTTATCTTGGAGAAGGATATAACATAAATCTTTTCTGTCACAGGTTGAATTCAAGAGGCAGAAGTGGATGTTGATAGCAATTCAGAGCTGTTGGGGTCAACACCTGTAGAAGGTCAGGGAAAGAAATTGAATTGACTATACAGAGTAGATGAGCTCTGATAAAGTTTGAATATTGACCCCTCAAAATATCAGATTGGTTAAGTAGAGCAGAGGAGAACAGGATATTTCCTATGTCTACATCCACCTGTCATTAGATTTAAGCTGCTGCCAGGAAACGCAGCAGTCTTTGTCAAGGCAACAGTCTTCAGTTGCAATAATTCCCAAAGTTCAATAACAGCTGAGAACTACTGGTTACGGCACTTCTAGCAGCTAGAGAATAAATTATTTGATCCTTAAGTGCTTCTGTGCTGTGCTCAGTAGTGTCCAGCTCTTTGTGAGTCCATGAACTGTAGCCAGCCAGGATATTAAGGCCATCTTGATTAGAAGGCATGGGGAACTGATTTCCATGCTGCCTATTATGCTGTGAACAATAGTCTTTATCTCTGGCCCAGGAGTCCCATGTCTGATGCCAGCACATTGTTTATGTTTAGGGAATCAACTTGGATAAAGCATTGAAGCCTGCAATTGAAATTAAGCCATACAATAGCATAAATATCATAACATAAAACATCTGTTCCCTTATTAAATTTCCCTTCTTCATTCATGTTTGGCATAGACCTTTTACAGTTGACTTAATTTGAATAAATTTTTCTTCAAAGATAGTTCTTCCTATGTAGAGAGAATAAAGTTGACATATTTGATTTTGAAATAATATATTGTTAGATTTAATTAATAATGACTTTTTCTTAATTGTCAGTAATATTAAATGCTGTACAACAAAACTATGATATAAAGAATAAAATATGGATCAACTTACAATTGGATAATCATTTATTATTAGGTTATATAATGACTGAAATAGATTTAGAATGAGCCAGTTTCTGTTACTGCCATTAGTAGACATTTATATTCTTTTGTACACTTACAATTATAGATGAGTAAAATGAGATGCTTTTGATGAATTACTCAGCCATCAAAAAGAATACGTTTGAATCCATTCTAATGAGGTGGATGAAACTGGAGCTGATTATACAGAGTGAAGTAAGCCAGAAAGAAAAACACCAATACAGTATACTAACACATATATATGAAATTTAGAAAGATGGTAACGATAACCCTGTATGCGAGACAGCAAAAGAGATACAGATGTAGAGAACAGACTTTTTGACTCTGTGGGAGAGGGAGAGGGTGGAATGATTTGGGAGAATGGCATTGAAACATGTATATCATATAAGAAACGAATCAGCGGTCTAGGTTCGATACAGGATACAGGATGCTTGGGGCTGGTGCACTGGGATAACCCAGAGGGATGGTATGGGGAGGGAAGAGGGAGGGGGGTTCAGGAGTGGGAACTTATGTACACCCATGGTGGATTCATGTTGATGTCTCGCAAAACCAATACAGTATTGTAAAGTAAAAAAAAATAAAAATAAATAAATAAATAAAAATAAAATAATAAAAAATAAAAACCAATATTTTTAATATTTAAATTGATGTTTATTTGAGATTGAAAAGAAACAGAGTATGATCATTAGGATCATATTCTATGCTATTCTTTGAACTTTCAAATCTACTTCATAGAGTGACTGATCTGTAAGTAACTGTACTTAGTTGTTTAGAGTTGAAGGTTGTATTGATTATCAAGTATGATCTGCAAGATTGGGATAATTCAATAAAGATATATGACCAATATTTTTAATCAAGATCTAGATATAAAAATATAATTTTAATGCCAATGAATGTAGTTTTACTTAATAATATTTACTTTTTGAGTGTATATAGGGGAACTCAAGAAATACAGTTGACCTTTGAACAGTGCATATGTTAAGGGTGCAAAAACTTCATGCAGTTGAAAATCCAAGTATAACATAATTAGACTTCAGTAAATGCAGTTCCTCTGTATCTTCTGTTCCACACCTCTGACTTTAACCATCCATGGACCATGTGGTACTGCAGTTTATTTCCTATTGGAAAACTCTGGGTATTATTGGACCTGCACAGTTCAAATTCATCTAGTTCAAGAATCCGCTGTAAATACAAACCTTATAAAGCAATGGCATTTGAGTTTTTGTGTGCATATATTTCACCTGGGAAGTCTATGTAAAATATAGATTCCTGGCATCCATTCAACATGATTCTGATTTAATATGTCTGGAGATGTCCTTAGAAGCCAGAGTTTTGATTCTGATTAAATCATACAGAGAACACCTTGAGACCAATACTGTAAAACCTGGGACTGAAAACAAAATTTCAGCATGTTCACAAATAACTCATGTGTATTTTAGCACCCAGTTTATTTTACTACTTTCCAGTTCTTTTCAAATTGTAAAGAGACATGCATGAGAATCTACTAAAGATATTTTTTAAACCAAGAATGATTTTTCATTCCATACCTATATTTTCCCCATCCATATTAATCCAATCCAAAGATTTTCCTATAAACAAGGGCTGGATTTGGGTTAAGAAAAATATGCATCCTTTAAAAATCAATATCCATCCTGGACACGTGTACTCCCATGATGGATTCATGTTGATGTATGGCAAAAACAATACAATATTGTAAAGTAATTAACCTCTAATGAAAAGAAATAAATTAATATTTTTAAAAAATAATAAAATAAAATAAAATGTATGTTTTTCAATTAAAATGAATCAATACATAATAATAATTAATATCCATGAGCTACTTATAGTGACCTCTGATTCTTACCTTCTACCCCATCAAAATCTGGTGCAGCCTCTAGGTTGGTTTAGGAAATTTTAAGCCGTGTGACTTCAAAATACTTGTGATGTAATGAAAGGTAATTTAGAATAAGCACACAATTTCTGTTATGAAAAGTTTTTGTAATGTCTTGCTCCATATCAGCTGACCCCAAATAGTTATAATAAAGTAAAACTTGCATCATCCTATATCTCTTACAAATAGTGGGATTTTGAATCTAGTCTGATATGGGAAGTCATGGGTTTCAGTTTTAAGGACAAAATAAGAACTGACGCTCTGTTAATATGCAGGCACAGAACAAAGAAGTAAATGACTTGTTCAAGGCAGCTAGTAATATAGATAAGAAAATAATACACCTGTATTCTCTATTTTAATAATTATACTCTTAACTTGAACACCATTGCTCAGATAAACCATTTGCTCATTTATTTGATTCTCCATTATTTTAATATACTGTAGTGTATAATATTTCATTATTGAAGAGCACTATGAAATAGGACAACTTATACAATAGATCAAAGTATTGAAAAATAATGACTTCAGGTTGCTGAGACTGAAACTAGAATTTTGGTCACCTAATCATTAACCTCAGATATGCAGATGACACCACCCTTATGGGAGAAAGTGAAGAGGAACTAAAAAGCCTCTTGATGAAAGTGAAAGTGGAGAGTGAAAAAGTTGGCTTAAAGCTCAACATTCAGAAAACAAAGATCATGGCAACCGGTCCCATCATTTCATGGGAAATAGATGGGGAAAGAGTGGAAACAGTGTCAGACTTTATTTTTTTTGGCTCCAAAATCACTGCAGATGGTGACTGCAGCCATGAAATTAAAAGGCACTTACATCTTGGAAGGAAAGCTATGATCAACCTAGATAGTATATTCAAAAGCAGAGACATTACTTTGCAGACTAAGGTCCATCTAGTCAAGGCTATGGTTTTTCCAGTAGTCATGTATGGATGTGAGAGTTGGACTGTGAAGAAGGCTGAGCACCAAAGGATTGATGCTTTTGAACTGTGGTGTTGGAGAAGACTCTTGAGAGTCCCTTGGACTGCAAGGAGATCCAACAAGTCCATTCTGAAGGAGATCAACTCTGGGATTTCTTTGGAAGGAATGATGCTAAAGCTGAAACTCCAGTACTTTGGCCAACTCATGCGAAGTGTTGACTTATTGGAAAAGACTCTGATGCTAGGAGGGATTGGGGGCAGGAGGAGAAGGGGACGACAGAGGATGAGATGGCTGGATGGCATCACTGACTCGATGGACGTGAGTCTGAGTGAACTCCAGGAGTTGGTGATGGACATGGAGGCCTGGCGTGCTGCGATTCATGGGGTGGCAAAGAGTCGGACACAACTGAGTGACTGAACTGAACTGAACTCTGAGTATATGAATTTTTAAATTTTATTTCAGCCAGGAGAAATATCAATAACTTCAGATATGCAGATGACACCACCCTTATGGCAGAAAGTGAGGAGGTACTAAAAAGCCTTTTGATGTAAGTGAAAGAAGAGGGTGAAAAAGTTGGCTTAAAACTCAACATTAAGTTGGCTTAATGCTCTTAGATCATGGCATTCGTTCCCATTACTCCATGGGAAATAGATGGGGGAACAGTGGAAACAATGTCAGACTTTATTTTTGAGGGACTCCAAATTCACTGCAGATGCTGATTGCAGCCATGAAATTAAAAGATGCTTGCTCCTTGGAAGAAAAGTTTTGACCAACCTAGATAGCATATTAAAAAGCAGAGACATACTTTGCCAACAAAGGTCCATCTAGTCAAGGCTATAGTTTTTCCAATGGTCATGGATGGATGTGAAATTTGGATTGTGAAGAAGGCTGAGCACCGAAGAATTGATGCTTTTGAATTGTGGTGTTGGAGAAGACTCTTGAGAGTGCCTTGGACTGCAAGGAGATCCAACCAGTCGATTCTAAAGGAGATCAGTCTTGGGTGTTTTTTGGAAGGAATAATGCTAAAGGTGAAACTCCAGTACTTTGGCCACCTCATATGAAGAGTTGACTCATTGGAAAAGTCTCTGATATTTGGAGGAATTGGAGGCAGGAGGAGCAGGGGATGATAGGATGAGATGGCTGGATGGCATCATTGACTCAATGGACGTGAGTCTGAGTGAACTGCGGGAGTTGGGAATGGTCAGGGAGGCCTGGCGTGCTGCAATTCATGGGGTCGCAAAGAGTCAGACATGACTGAGCTACAGAACTGAACTGAACTGAGTGTGTGTATGTCAAACCCAATTTCCCCATTTATCCTGATGCTTGATATTTTCAACGTGCTATTAGATTTTGTTTGCTCTTGCTTTGTTGAGGGTTTTTGCATTGATATTTATCAGAGCTTCAGTTTTCTTTCCTTTTTTTTTTTTGCAATGTTTTTGTCAGGCTTTCCTATGACAAAACTACTGATCTCATAATGAATTTGGAAATGTCTTTTGTTCTTAAATTATTTTGAAGAGTTTGAGAAGGGTTTCTGTAAATTCTTGTTTATATGATTGATAGATTTCTCCAGTGAAGCCATCTGATACTGAGTTTTTCTCTGTTACGATGTTTTCAATTACTGGTTCAATTACTTCAGAAGTTATTGGCCTGTTTAGATTTTTTATTTATTCATAATTTAGTCTTAGGATAAGACATAATTTAGGATATATGTTTCTTGGAATGTATCCATTTCTTCTAGGTTATCTACTTTGTTGGTGTATAATTTTGCATAATAACCCCATGCTGTTGTTGTTTTCATTTCTTTGGGCTCATTTATAGTGTATCCTGTCTCATTTATGATTCTGAGTCTTCACTCTTTCTCCCTAGCTAGTCTAAATAAGGCTTTCTCAATTTTGTTTATCCTTTCACACAACCAACTCTTCATTTTAAACAATTTTATTTTTCTATTCTCTATTGTTTATACTTTATTTTTTTTAATTTGTATTCTAATTTTTATTGTTGCCTTGCTTCTGTTTAGTTCTTCTTAACTGAGTCTGTTGTGCTACTTGAATCTGTATGCCCATCTCATTACCCAGTCTGAGAAATTTTCAGCCATTATTAACTCAGATAAGATTTCTGTTCCATTTCCCCCTCATTTTTCCTACTGAAAATTCCATAATTTTTATTTTAGTCCTCTTTATTATCTCCTATAAACCAATTAGACTTTCTTATTTTTTTGACTTCATCACATTTATTTTTCTTATTGCTTCTGTAATTGAATTACTTAAAGTGACTTGGTTTGAGTTCATAGATTCTTTCTTGTACTTAATCAATTCTGCTGTTAAACCCCCATAGTAAATTTTTAATTCAAGTATTGCATTCTTCAGTTCTAAATTTATTTGTTCTTTCTATCTCTTTGGTGGCATTCTCATTTTATTTATTCACCATTATCTTGAGGTCATTGAACCATCTTTCTTCTAAGTATTTTGGATTTTTCTCAGGTTACTTATAAACCTTCATTCCTTTAGTGTTAGTTTTTGGGGATTTATTTTTTTTCTTTGTTTGGGGCACATTATTCTGTTTTGTGTATGTGTATGTGCATTGTTATTTTGTGTTAGAATTCATGCATTTTGGGAAGTGTTTCTCTCTTCCAGTCTTTATAAATTAGCTTCATAGGCAGACGATCTTCACCAAACTGGAAAATCTGGACATTTCTCAAATCTTCTCTGTGAATTATTTTTCTCTGAATTTCTGTGTATAAATTTCCAATTAGAGAGGTTTTCCCAGTTTACTTTTCCAGGAGCCTGTAATATCTCACACCTCACCCTGTCTGTCTGCAGTACTACAGGCTTTCTACAGCAGCCACAAACACTGGTTTCTGTTGTTGTTGTTCTCAGTGGCCTCCAGGTGTTTAGAGCTCACAGGTCTGTGAGTGTTCTGAGTTGGGCGGACTGCGCACTGAGCCAAAGGGAGGGGTAGTTGCAAGAGAGAGTCATGCTGGTACAAGCCAACGTCTCTGCCCTTCGTTATCCTTCTTGATTCCTTCCTGTAGTACCAAGGTTCATAGAGGATAGAAATTTGTGTGTCACATAGCCTCTCAAAGAGTCAGAATGTTTCAGTCTCTTCTTTCCCTCTCCAGGGGCAGTCTGAGTTGGCAGTTTTCTTTTGAATGTGACTTGTGAGCCAGGCAGAAGGGCTTGGCAAGTAAGTGCCACAAATTTAAGCACTTGCTTTGATGCAACTGGATTCATGCTCCAGTGGTACTGGAGCCTCTTGACTCACTTCTGGTCTTATAATGGGAACTTGTCTATGTAATATTGAATTTGTATACCAGTGGGAAAAGAAAGTATAGGGCTTCCTATTTCATCATTTTGCTGATACCATTTCCTAATGAGGGACAATATTTTGCTGGATTTTTATTCTGATTTATTTTTGTGTCAAGAAATCTATCAAATTTTTTCAACAATATGATATATATAGAGTATCATATTTGGTATTATTTTTCTGTTCATAGTGTAAGTTACTTAATACATTTTTAGTACATTAATCTTCAAAAACGTTTATCCAATCAAACATTGCAACTCTCCAAGGTGAGTTTAATAGAAAAAAAAAATTAAAAATTCACAGTTATAATCTGTTTTCAAAAGTTAAACTATATGCTCATGTTAAACAATGGTAATGAATAAAAATTACAAAAAATGTCATGTTAATTATAAAATTATCATTTTATTTCATGATTGATACTAAAATAAAATTGATTTGAACTTAATGATCATATTGCCATCTGGCAATTACAATTTGGTAATCTCTAAAATTTCCATAAGATGTTAGAGGCAGAAAAACAGAAATTAGTTGCATACAATTCAATATAACAAGACAAAGACTCTTTAATTCTAAGTACACCATTACTTCAATAAAGACTATTGCAAGATGTGATTATCAGACAAATTGATTTTTAATAATATGTGAAGATATGTTTACTAAGATTTTATATTTTCTTTGTGCTTCAAAAGATGAATTGTTCTAGTGTGTTTTAGTTAAAAGGAATATAGGTACCTGTAACATGTTATGTGCTTTCTTCTCTGTGAGACAGCTGTGATTTTGGCTAAGGAAACAAGGATAGAAATCCATTTGCTCTTTTTCATGCTAAATTAATATTGCTTCTAAATGTGAAATAATCATGAGAAAATATTCTTGTGTAGAATGAATCAGGGATTGAAAATGGCTAATTTTGGAAAAGAGGAGAAATTATTTCTTGAGATAAGTAACAAGAATTTTTTCATGAAATGCACATCTGGTCATAAAATTGCTATTAGTTTCCAGTTACCATTCATTGTTGATCAAATTTCTCAATACCTTGCCTGTATTAATCCTTCAAAAGAATTTCAATAATTAAAATCTTAAAAGCTATCAGCCTAGCACTCCACTGACTCCATGAATCTCACAGGCATCCATGTCTGTCATATTCTTGGGATACTGCAGAAGCACAGACAAGAGAGTTTAAATGTGACATTTCAATGAAGGAGTTATTTATAGAATAATGAGAAGTATAAGGAAAAATATACAGGATGATTAAATACCCAATAATTAGCAACAAGGAAAAATGCTACCACCTCATATAGGCAAGGGGAACCAAATTCTGGATACATGCAAAAGAAGCCACATAGCAGAAGTTATGTAGTTCCATAATTTATTTTTAATGAAAGAATATTTACATCTCTCAGGAAAGATCCAGAAAAGAGCAACTAGTTGAACAATGAAAACCATTCAATCAGAAGGAATAGAGAATAAAGGTTAGAGAGAAATGGTCCTTAGATAGTAAGAAATACAACCCAAGGAGAGACAGAAGGCCCTTGTGGGTTAATCTTGTGGAATAAGTTCTACTTTCTCAATTGAAAGGGTAGGACATGTTTGAGAATGATGATGATGAGAATGGAGGGAGCATCGCTGTGACAACAACTCATTTATTAAGAATCACTGTACGCTAAATTCTATTAATATTATCATAAATGCAAACGGTAGGCTTTATTATCATCATGCATGTATGTGTGCTAAGTTGATTCAATTGTGTCTGAGTCTCTGAGATCTTACAAACTGTAGCCCACCAGGCTTCTCTGCCCATGGGATTCTTCAGGCAAGAATATTGAAGTGGGTTGCCATGCCCTCTTTTGGAGGATCTTCCAAAGTCAGGGATCAAACAGGCATATCTTAGTTTCCTGCATTGGTAGGAGGGTTCTTTACCCCTAGTTCCACCTGGGAAGACCAGAGTATCTAGAGTGCAGAACAACTGTGAAGGAATATCTGCACAGACTGGGCTTCCAAGGTAGCACTAGGAGTAAAGAACACATCTGCCATTGCAAGAGACATAAGAGATGTAGTTTGATCTCAGGGTCTGGAAGATTCCTTAGAGTAGGTCATGGCAGCATGCTCCAGTATTCTTGCCTAGAGAATCACATGGACGGAGGAGCCTCGTGGGCTACATTCCATAGAGTTGCAAAGAATCAAACACGAATGAAGCGACATAGCATGCATGAATGTCTGCCCAGGCTAGGCTTCTACTTTAGGAATTATCCCAAGGTCAGAGTCAAATGGAAGTCCAGAGGAAGTAGGTAACTCAGGAATTTTGATCAACCTCTGCCTTCCAGACAAGATTCCTGATTTATGAAAGCTGGCTTTGGTGCAATATCCAGAATCATTGACTAGGTGTGAAGTCAGGTCATGATAGTCTTCAAGGGCAAATTGGTTGGTAGTAAGTGATGTGATATTATCAGTTAGTAGTTGCTAAATCAAAAAGGGACACATGATTCAAGAGAACTGTCCCAGGAGGAAAAGAGAATACAGGTAAGAAGCCAGTGGACACACAAACCAGGGAAATCTGACAAAAGGTGTTTTGAAGCAGAAGGTAGGAAGCATAATTTAAGTAACTCCTGGGCCAACACACCAGAGACCATTTTCTTTACTCTGGGTGTCAGCAGTTAGGGTGAAGAAAACAAAGGGTTCCATTAAGTTAGCAACCCTCCTACAAGTATAGTAAAATGATTATAAATCATTTTTTTATTCCTTTGTATCTCAATCTTAATTTTTACAATTTGATCATTTTTCTGGTATCTCAGACAGTAAAGAATCTGCCTGCAATTCAGGAGACTGGGGTTCAACCCCTGGGTCAGGAAGATCCCCTTGGCTAATAAATGGGAACCCACCTCAGTATTCTTGCCTGGGATATCCCATGGAAAGAGGAACCTGGCAGGCTACAGTCCATGGGGTCACAAAGCAATGGACATGACTAAGTGACTAATGCTTTCACTTAATGATCAATTAATTTCTATGTTGTTAATGAAGGTTCAATTTGGTTCTAATACTTAGTAACCACTACTACTCAACCAAGGTAGTTCTGAAGTAAGAATATTTGCCATTCTTAAATTCTCAAAACCAATGCTAGTGTGACTCTTGACTCTTAGTAATAAAATAACTATCTTCATGTAACCTTTCATAGTTATTCTGTAGAACAGATTGTCCTGAATTCAATAACTCTGTCCATGAAATTCTCTAGGCAGGAATACTGGAGTGGTTTGTCATTTCATTCACCAGAGAATCTTCCTGACCCAGGGATCAAACCTAGGTCTCCCACATTTTAGGCAGATTGTTTATCATCTGAGCCACTAGGGAAGTCAATAATTAATACTCTCGGTCTCAAAGCCCTTCCATGTCACCTTTCTCCAATATGATGTCTTTAGTGCTGAATGAGATTTCAGATCTGGTTGAAAGCTTTCCCACATTTATTACATTTATATTCTTATAATTATTATATTATATTGTTATTATTATCATCATCATTTTACAAAAGAGAATTCTGAGATAGTTTAACCCCTATCCCCAGGTCACTCATGTGGCAAAACCATAGTCACCCCACATAGGACCAACAGGAAAGGTTCCTAACAACTCCATTTTGATGCAGTTTTCAAATAACTATAGCACTGAAGGAAATAATGACTTGACTGGAAAATGAAGCAAGTTTGCCTCAGCATATTAAGGACTCATTGAATGATAATGACCATGAATTTAGTATGGAACTGGTATCATAGCTCTAAATTGTGACCTAAATCAAAGTGGCCTGTGTGTAGGCAGAGAAGCTGCCAAGAAGAGATCAGAGTGACCAGTGACATCCTGAAGGACAAAGCAATCTCTGACATTTTTTTTTTTTTTTCTGATCTGAGCTGTAGCTAATATTTTTGAAGGTCCAAAGAGGACAGAAACCCTATTATAGAAAGGAAAATTTCTGTCTTTGTAAGCTCTACTGTAAAGAGAGCTTGAAGCCTTTGAACATTTTTAAGTTTTTATTTAGTTAAGTTCTATGCTTCTGAGAAAGAGCCTATGTTTCCAATCAAATTCATTTTGACATGGCTATATCAGCCACACCATAGGAATTCACAAATGAGTCCACAATTTTTTAAGCTACAGCTTGAAGACAGATATTTAAAGAACATATATTTACCTGTTGTGGGTAAAAATTTAAATTTTCCTCATAAATGAGGGCTCTTTCTATTATCACAAATAATGATATTCCAATTAATAATGAAAGTATATTCTAATTAATAATGATGTATATACAAGCATGTATATGCTAATATAAACATCATATACTTAAGCTTTTTTTTAATAATTTATAGTTCTTAGCTGTTTATATATTATGTTAACAAGCTGTGTACAGCAGCTGTGTGCCATAAATTGAAGACTTTTTTTCTAGGTATAAAGTTGTTTTGCAATGAAAGTAATTTCCCTCCCCTTTAAAGAAACTAATCATTCCTTTGGAAGCTTAAAATAACATTATCTACTAACTCACACTGTGGTTTATTGGCTAACTGCTAAACAAAGTAACTTATCAATAAAGGGTTTTATTAAGAAACTAGTAAAAATGAAGTACTGTCTGTTTGCCAATGTCATTAGCATTTAAAGGCTAATAAGATATAGATAGGTAATCCTATAGGTTGCATGGGAAAAGAAAGAGACTACTATGTCTTTATAAAGCTGCTGCAGGCACATGATTTGAAGTGTTTCCAGTTTCTAATCTCTACAAAGCAGTGATATAGAAATGAAAAAAAATATATATATATATTTATATATATTTATATTATATTTATATATATTTATATTATATTTATATATATATATATATAAAATATATATATATTTTTTTTTTCTGAAAAAGGGCAACTATTGCATGACTTGTTAATCCTTACAATCTGTTGCAATTGTTCTGCTATTATATTAAACCAGCCGTAGATGATACATAAACAAATGGTTTGGTTGTGATTCAGCAAAATTCTATTTCTAAAACAAGTTGGCCAGCTGGATTTGCTGCATGAATTGTGTTTTTCCAAGCCCTGAAATAAAATATTAAGTTATTGCCTACTTAATGTGATGATGTAATACTTATAAAAAAGACATTTTGAAAAAGCTAAACAAGGTTTTCACTTTAAAGAAACTGATTTAGGGAACTATTTAATACATATATGTGAATAATCATGTTGATCATAGCAGCAATTTCTACTGATTATTTAAGTAACAGCAAAATTAATAATTTAAATATATTATCTAATTATATTATAAGACAGAGAACGATGGTGAAAGCCTGAAATAAAGCATGAAAAAAGGAATCCAGAGGAAGGGCCAGATGTGAAGCTCATGGAAGAATTTGACAGTATACACAATTTAGTGATGAATTGATTGTGTATATTATTTACATTAATTCCATGATGTTTTCTGATCCTTCTGTCCACACTTACTGTTTTTAAATCGATTTTGTGTTACAATACATTCTAAATTGTGAAGAGTGAGGAAACATCCCCCTGCTCCTCCTGCTCATCATGATTGAATATTCTTTTCCCAACATTTTAAAAAATTATCATGCAGACAAGCTTATATTTTAATTCATATCTCTTTGTTGGGTCCTTAAACTAATAAGTATTGTAATAGTATCATTTAGGAAATAATATTCTGGGTGCTAGAAATACACAGCAAAAAAAAAAAAAAAAGGTGAACAATTTCTTGGTCACAGGGAGATTGCAATCAACAGGCAAGGGAATGAATGAATGAGGCTTTCAGAAACTAATAAGTGCTAAGACAATACAAGAATGGTATGACTGACAATTATTATGGTGTTGCTGTTGATGATTGCAGAAGATATCTGAAGGAGATATCATTAAGTTAACATGTAAATTTCAAGACTGTCACAACTGCACTAAAATCCAGGTCCAGAGCTTTCCAGGCAGAGGAAGTGGCAAGTACAAATTGTCTTTCTTGGGAATGAACATAAACATGTTCCAAGAATAGAAAGAAAGTTCTGGGTGAAACATAAGGAACTATTGATTGGAAGACAGTGAGGGGTCCATGTTCAGGGGAGAGTGTTAAGCAAGAAATAGATAAAAAGGTTTTGTAAACTCTGATGAAAAATTTAGGTTTACTTTATGTGTAATGGAAACATTGAATGATTTTGAATGGCTCAGTCACATATTCTATATCATGTTTAACAAAAAGCATTCTGGCTTCTGTGGGGATAGTGAGATATAGAAGGGAGGTGGGCTAAGAGATGTAGTCAATTGAACAAGAGGTCAATCATATGTTACCCTTTTGCTAATCACAGTACCTTTTACCAGCAATATTTTTAAAATTAATTTTATCTGTGTTTTAGAGTATTCCTTCTAAATATTCTCAATGGAATTAAATGAAATAACAAACAGTACACTAAGAACTTTTATTCTAGAATTCCAGAAGAAAATGACTATGGAATTACTTTATATTCAAATATGGGTTTTTCTTTAGCATGAGCCCACCAAGTCTATTGTTTATAATATTTTAATATGTCTCAGATAAGTAAAATTCTAAGTAATCCAAATATTTAATTATCATCCATACAAGAGCAGAGAAGAATATATTACTAAATTGTCCCTCTTAACAACCAGAAGTTAAGAAGTATTTACTATGTGACAAAAAATTTGCTGGAAAAATTAGTTATACTAACTCATTTAATTATTATGGTAACTATTTAATATATAATTGATAACATTTTAAGATTAAGAAAACCAAGACAGAATAAAGTTATGAAATTATAAACATCGATGCTGCTGCTGCTGCTGCTGCTAAGTCACTTCATTCATGTCCGACTCTGCAACCCCATAGATGGCAGACCACCAGGCTCCTCTGTTCCTGAGATTGTCCAGGCAAAAATACTGGAGTGGGTTGCCATTTTCTTCTCCAATGCATGCATGCATGCATGCTAATCACTTCAGTCGTGTCCAACTCTGTGTGATCCCATGGACAGTAGCCCACTAGGCTCCTCTGTCCACAGGATTCCTCAGGCAAGAGTACTGGAGTGAAAACATTGATGGCTATGTAGTAAATAAGAATTGGAGATAGGGAACTAGCACAGGTAATCCTGATTCCAAAGCCCCTGCTCTTAAGTGCTATTGCCTTTATACACACACATACATTTGCACAGAAGACATTAGCTGATTTAGTTATAGATGTTATGAGAATGCTTTATAGATATTATGACAATACTTTGGCCACCTGATGTGAAGAACTGACTCATTGGAAAAGACCCTGATGCCGGGAAAGATTGAAGGCGGGAGGGGAAGGGGCCGACAGAGGATGAGATGGTTGGATAACATCATCGACTCGATGGGCATGAGTTTGAGTAAGCTCCAGGAATTGGTGGTGGACAGGGAAGCCTGGCGTGCTGTGGTCCATGAGGTCACAAAGAGTCGGACACGACTGAGTGACTGAACTAAACCGATGAGAATAATGTTTGACAATATGGAAAAATATACACTAACATATGTAAAGGAAACAGCTAATAGAAATTTGCTGTATGATTCAAGAATCTCAAACTGGGGCTCTGTAACAACCTAGAGGGGAGGGGAAGGGTGGGAAGTGGGAAGGAGGTTCAAGAGGAAGGGGACATTATGTGCACATATGGCTTCATGTTGATGTGTGACAGAAATAAAACCAATATTGTAAAGTAATAATCAATTATAATTAAATAAATATAATTTTAAAAATCAAATTAGCACCACCATCCAATGTAAAAAGAAGTAAATTTCTACAGACTAACAAATTGGAGGTTCTTTGGAAACTGAAAAAAATATTACATCTTTAAATTTGAAAACATCAAGTACAAGAGGTAGTACCAGTACTAATTACTGGGAATGTATATGTTTCATGAAAGAATGGACCATGTTAAATTATGAATGTTGTGTGTACCTTGGGACTGGAACATCCTTAAAGTTATTCATTCTTCCTTTATTCAGAGACTTGTTTACTGTGGTTATATACTTTTAGGACTGGGATCAAATGATTAATTTAAAGAGTAGTGATCCCTAGAGTTTCCATTCATTCTATGAATTTTTTATTCAAATGATGAATATAAGAACAGAAAACAAACAAACAAAAAAATCTCACAATTGCTCACTGGAGATCACTGCACATTTTGTAAAGTATTGTGAGACAGTATAAATACCAACAATTCTACAATGTAGCACCAAAGATTGATAAGTAGTATATTTTGAATATTTAGTATGTCAGGTAGCATACTAAATACTCAACATTTCTACTTTATTTAATTTTCATAAAAACACTATGCCATTTTAAAGGAAATAGCCTCATTTTATTGTTGAAGAAAGTGTAATTTACCATAGATGACTGGTCATTCCTTACTTAAGAAGTCATGGCTATAGCTGAACAAATCTTGTACTGAAATTCTAACCATCATCCCTATGGTCTTCAGAGCAAGTTTTAGAAAGTTAAGTGAGGAAAGGAAGTAGATCTTATCTATACTAATTTCTGAGGGGTTTAATGATATCCCCCAGTACAAATAAGATTTCTTCCTTATCCTTAAATTCTTATACTTTAACCTCTTCCTGTAGATTTTAGATATTTGGGTATAAAACATTATGGCTTATATGCCTTTAATTATAACTGAAGTATAATCATAAAAAGTTCAGATTAAGTTACTTTACTTATTAACCCATTTATGAAGATTTCAAAAAAGAAAAAGAAGAACTGATGTCTCTGTTTGACTTGTAGGCAAATTATAGGCAAGTTTGACTACAAAAAGCATTATCCTGAAGTGCTGGGAGCCCATTCCCTTTTGGGTAGACTACAAAGAGAGAGAACCATGATGTATATTGTCACAGACCTTGAACTACCTATTGTGATAGAAAGAAACAGGAAACTGAAGGGGGAAAACAGCAAACTCTAATCTGCTTAACCTCAATAGTTTGCCTACTAAATAGGGTGACCATATATTCTAGTACATCCAAGTTGTACATCTCTTACCACATCATAATTATTAACAGAATCCTTGCTTAATCCCTCTAAACATATCCTCTGAACAACAAATTATTATTCTACTTGTTTGCTGTTGTTGCTGTTGTTTAGTTGCTAAGTCGTGTCTGATTCTTTTGCAAGTCCCTGGACGCTGGCCCAACAGGCTCCCCGTCCATGGGATTTTCCAGGCAAGAATACTGAAGTGGGTTGTTATTTCCTTCTCCAGAAGAATTTCTTGACCCAGTTATGAAACCCTCATCTTCCACTTTCAGGCAGGCAGTTTCTTTACCACTGAGCTATATGTGAAACCCTTCTATCTGTTTACTGATGAGAAGATGAAAGGGAGATAACTGTCTTAAGGTCAAATAACTTGTGGGCAAAGAAGCTTCATAATGAACCAAGTAAGTTGGCCTCTGTCTGTTATCTTTTCTATGAAGTCTATGGTACATACTTATTGTTAGTATATTTTTGATACATTTTTAGTAAAAATATGTGAAGATGTATGACTTTACATGCTCATCATATGCCCATATGTGTTTAGATTACTTTTGTACCAGGATTCAAATAATGACAGATACATTTAAGAACTTCTTTGTTGAAAATTTGAAAATAAATTGGAATTATTTACCCTCATGTGTCCACTAAATCTAACATGGGATATTTTCAGTGAAATTTTCTATTGACTACATTCACTGTTTTTTTTTTTTTTTTTTAATTTCATTTTTTGATACAACTTCGTGACTACACTTCATCTCAGTTCAATCGACTCTTGGCAACCAAAGGGACTGCAGCATTCCCTGCTTTCCTTTATATCACCAACTCCTGGAACTTGCTCAGACTCAAGTCCATTGGGTCAGTGATACCATCCAACCATTTCATCCTCTGTCATCCCCTGTTTGTCCCGCCTTCAATCTTTCCCAGCATCAGGGTCTTTTCTGAAGAGTTGGCTCCTATCACCAGGAGGCCAAAGTATTAGAGTTTCAGCTTCAGCATCAGTCCTTCCAGTGGATATTTGGGACTAATTTCCTTTAAGATTGACTGGTTTGATCTCCTTGTATTTCCAGGGACTCTCTAGAGTCTTCTTCAACATCAAAGTACTAAAGAAGGTAAGAGTCTTTGCCGGGGTCCTTCCCCGGTGGATCTGGGGCAATTCAAAGGTGGGGACAGAATCGGCGTCCTAGCAAAAAGGTTATTTAATTACAGATAGAGAGAGATTAGAAAATTAGTGGAGAAAAAGAGGCTGAATAACTTGGTTTACATGAAATACCAATCACCACCTACGTAGGCCACAGGCATCTTTCCGTCTTCCCGAAGGAGAGGAGGCACTGAGGCCTCCCCAGTCTGATCTTAGAAGCCCAGGCAAAATTAGTAGGCTTGGTGAGTACCCACATACCAGATGGGCATTCAGCCAGAAAATAGTAGGAGAGAAAAAGAGGCTGAATAACTTGGTTTACGTGGGATACCAATAAAATTCCAAGACAAGGAATTTGCACCATCTACGTTGGGCCACTGGCGCCACTTGAATATCAGAAGATGCCCCTCCTTGAGCTCCTTTTTGTGTGGAACTTAAAAGCTGGGGCAAGTAAGTAGATGTGGCGGGCACCCACACTCCAGATGGAAATTCAGCCAGAAAATGGAGAGCAAGAAAGAAGCGACATGGGGGAATCAGTCTTTCCAGAAACTGATTGCATTTCTTTATTTTTTAGGGTTGCTTATATACCTTTTTTTATACATAGGGATGACTACAGAGTCATGTGGGGGTCAGGAGTCCTGACATTTATCAAAATCAGTTGCTTCACATAAATGTATTAAAAAAGGTCTTAGGGGTTTTACATCATCTTCTGGCCATGAGACCTGCTGACATTTTATGATCCTTTCTTTCTGATAACCAAAAAACTTATTTATTCCAAGGGTGTTTTCTCTTAAACCAGGCACCACCCTCCAAATAAAGTTTCATTCCTATAGGGTGAGAGTGTAGTGGGTTACAATCAAGAAAGGAATTTATTTAACCTAAGGTTAACATGATTAATCTTAAAGGTTAATGCTTATTTCTCCTATACGCTAGTTATATTCATTTTAAGGGCAGGGAATATGGAGATTTAGCAGCAAAACATCAGCCCAACAAATGAAAACCCTTCACCAATGTTCCCCTTAAGATCTATTTAGTCTTAAGATAATGATAAAGTTACATTTTTACATAGCAATGACACAGTGATTTATAACAAAGTACAGTGTTCTATAACAAAAGAGAAAATTCATTAACTCAAAAGTTCTAGTATTGCTAACATAAAAACTACTATATTTCCTTTTCTATATCCAAAATACATTGATTAATATATTCCCAGGTGCCTAAGGATATGGAGGCCTGGTGGCAATCATTGACTCAACAATGAGAAAAGCCCTATGCTAATTAAGACTTTCAAGATACTCCAAACTCTCTGTGCTGTTTATGGTTGAGAGGCAGTAAACAATCATGTGCTTGGCAGGAGTATGGATAATCCTGTCACACAAGCTAGTTTGCCTGAGACACCATTGTCACACCCAGGGCAGGGAATTAGCAGCAATTATTGGCACAACAAATGAAAAACCCTTCACCAATATAATTCTTAATCAACCCACTATACTAACAATTTCCAACTTCCCAAAAGAATCTGCCTTTAGTAAGTCTAAAACATCTCGTGCCTTTCATGGCTGGGAGGCTGCAAACAATCGCATGTGGCTGGACGAACCTGTACAGGCAGGCTAGATAACCTTCAGAGGAGTTCATAAGTTGAAACACTCTTGTCACGCCCAGGAATTTTTATTGGCTTGGACCTGTAAGCTAGCTCCTGCTCCGAGAGAGGTAATGGGGGTCAGCCACCCATAAAGTTAGAGGTATAAGTGAGAGCATGAAACAGTAAAGTAGGTAGACTCTGGTTTGGGGGGTGATGCTCAGGAAGGAACAGGGGGTTTCCTGAGGTTTGATCACACCTTTGCATATGCCGAAGCCTCCTTCCTCATGACATTTGCCATGGGCGGAGTTCCTCACGCTGGCTCCCAGCAAGTCTTCTCCAACACCACAGCACAAAAGCATCAGTTCTTCAGTGCTCAGTTCAACTCTCACATGCATACTGGAAAAAACATAGCTTTGATGGAACTTTGTTGGCAAAGTAATATCTCAGCTTTTTAGTATGCTGTCTAGGTTGGTCATAACTTTTCTTCAAAGGAGAAAACATCTTATAATTTCATGGCTGTAGTCACCATCTGCAGTGATTTTGGAGCCCAAGAAGATACAGTTTGTCACTGCTTTCATTGTCTCTCCATTTTTTGCCATTAAGTGATGGAACTAGATGCCATGATTTTGTTTTTGTATGTTGAGTTTAAGCCAACTGTTTCACTCTCCTCTTTCATTTTCATCAGAAGATTCTTTAGTTCTTCTTAACTTTCTGCCATAAGGGTGGTGTCATTTGCATATCTGAGGCTATTGATATTTTTCCCAGCAATCTTGATCTCAGCTTATGCTTTATCCATCCCAGCATTTCACATGATGTACTCTGCATATAAGTTAAATAAGCAGTATGACAATGTACAGCCTTGACATACTCCTTTCCCAACTTGGAACCAGTCTGTTGCACCATATACTGTTATAACTGTTGATTTTTGATGTGCATGCAGATTTCCCAGGAGGCAGGTAAAGTGGTCTGATATTCCCATCTCGAAGAGTTTTCCATAATTTGTTGTGATCTATACAGTCAAAGGCTTTGGTGTAATCAATAAAGCAGAAGTGGATGTTTTTCTGAAATTGTCTTTTTTTTTTTTTTTTTTTCATGATCCAGCAGATGCTGGCAATTTAATCTCTGGTTCTGCTGCCTCTTCTAAATCCAGCTTGAACATCTGGAAGTTCATGGTTCTCATACTGTTGAAGTCTGTCTTGGATAATTTTGAGCATTACTTTTGCTAGCATGTAAGACGAGTTCAATTGTGCAGTAATTGGAACATTCTTTGGCATTGCCCTTCTTTGGGACTGAAGTGAAAACTGACATTTCCCAGTTAGGTGGCCACTGTTGAATTGTCCAAGTTTCATGGCATATTAGGATTTGAAATAGCTCAACTGGAATTCCATCACCTCCACTAGCTTTGTTGGTAGTGATGCTTCCTAAGGCCCACTTGTCTTTTCATTCCACAATGTCTGGCTCTAGGTAAGTCATCACACCATCATGGTTATCTGAGTCATGAAGATCTTGGAGAAGGCAATGGCACCACACCCCAGTACTCTTGCCTGAAAAATCCCATGGAAAGAGGAGCTTGGAAGGCTGCAGTCCATGGGGTCGCTGGGAGTCAGACACAACTGAGAGACTTTACTTTCGGTTTTCAATTTCATGCATTGGAGAAGGAAATGGCAACCCACTCCAGTGTTCTTGCCTGGAGAATCCCAGAGACACGGGAGCCTGGTGGGCTGCCGTCTATGAGGTCACACAGAGTCGGACGCAACTGAAGTGACTTAACAGATGTGTATTCTTGCCACCTCTTCTTAATATTTTCTGCTTCTGTCAGGGTCATGCCATTTCTGTCTTTTATTGTGCCTATCTTTGCATGAAAATTTCCCTTGGTATCTCTTAGTTTCTTGAAGAGGTCTTTAGTCTTCCATTCTATCGTTTTCCTCTTTTTTTTTTTTTTTTTTTGCACTGATCACTGATAAAGTTTTTCTTATCTCTTCTTGCTACTCTTGCAAAGTCTGCATTCAGATGGGTAAATCTTTCTTTTTCTCCTTTACCTTTAGGTTCTCTTTTTTTCTCAGCTATTTGAAAGGACTTCAGCTGCTGCTGCTGCTGCTGCTAAGTTGCTTCAGTCTTGTCCGACTCTATGCGACCCCATAGACGGGGGCCCACTGTCTCTGAGATTCTCCAGGCAAGAATACTGGAGTGGGTTGCCATTTCCTTCTCCAATGCATGAAAGTGAAAACTGAAAGTGAAGTCATTCAGTCGTGCCCAACTCTTAGTGACCCCATGGACTGCAGCCTACCAGGCTCCTCCGTCCATGGGATTTTCCAGGCAAGAGTACTGGAGTGGGGTGCCATTGCCTTCTACAGAGACAACCATTTTTGCTGTTTTGCATTTCCTTTTCTTGGGTATGGTCTTGATCACTGCCTCCTGTACAATGTCAGGAACCTCCATCCATAGTTCTCAGGCTCATCCAGGCACTCTATCTATCAGATCTAATCCCTTGAATCTATTGTCACTTCCACTGCATAATCATAAAGGATTTGATTTAGGTCATACTCACTTCAATTTAAGTCTGACTTTGGCAATAAGGAGTTCATGATTTAAGTCACAGTCAGCTCCCAGTCTTGTTTTTGCTAACTGTATAGAGCTTCTCCATCTTTTCTTGCAAAGAATATAATCAAACTGATTTTGGTACTAACCATCTGGTGATGGCCATGTGTAGAGTCTTCTCTTATGTTGTTGGAAAAGGGTATTTGCTATGACCAGTGTGTTTTCTTGGCAGAACTCTGTTAGCCTTTGCCCTGCTTCATTTTTACTCCAAGGCCAAATTTGCCTGTTATTCTAGGTAACTCTTTACTTCCTGTTTTTGCATTCCAATCCCCTATGAAGAAAAGGACTTTTTTTTTTTTTTTTAATTGTTAATTCTAGAAGGTCGTGTAGGTCTTCAAAGGACTGTTCAACTTTAGTTTTTTTCAGCCTTACTGGTCAGGACATAGACTTGGATTATTGTGATATTGAATGGTTTTTCTTTGAAGCAAACAGAAATCATTTTGTCATTTTTGAGATCACACCTATGTACTGCATTTCAAACTCTTTTGGTGACTATGGTGGCTACTTCATTTCTTCTAAGGGATTCTTTCCCAGAGTGGTAGATACGATGTTCATCTGAATTAAATTGATAGATTCCAGTCCATTTGAGTTTACTGATTCTTAAAATGTCAATGCCAGTGTCCCTGCAAAGCAGATGGCAGAGTAGAAGGATATTCACTCATCTTCTCCTGTGAGAACTCCAAAATTACAACTCACTGCTGAACAATCATTGACTGGAGAATGTTGGATCCCACCAAAAAAAAAAAAAAAAAGATACCTCATGTCCAAGGGCAAAGGAGAAGCCCCACAAACATGGTAGAAGGGGGAAAATTGCATTTAGAATCAAACCCCATACACACCAGAGATGCTCAGAAGGCTCAAACAAAACCTGGTGAGCACCAGGACCCAGAGATCCCACAAGACTGAACCAGACTTGTGTTTAAGTCTCCTGTGGAGTTATGGGTCAGCAGCAGCCTCCCTTAAGGGGCAAGGATTCTAGGTTCAGAAACCTGGGTCACACAGCCTGTGGAATAAGCCTTCTTGGAGGAGGTCACCACCTCCCCACCATAGAGCCACCAAGCAGATGACCCAAAAACTGCAACAATTATATGAAAGAAATTATCTCACTGTTAAAAGAGTTCTAGGACCCACAACAGATTTCCCAACCTGGACATCTGGCAAACAGACTGAGCACCCCCAGAGAATTTGACTACACTTAGGTTTGCTAATTACCCTTCCTGTCACTAAAAGGGGGTAATTATATTTCTATGCTGTCACTTGAGAGATACCCTTTAGAAGGTGTCTTTTAAAAACTCTAAACACTGAAAATAATATGCTTTCCCAATATGTAATTTATAAATAATAATTAACTGTATAGCACATGAAATGAATAAGAGACATTATGATTACCCCCATATGATGGCTATATTGCTGCTTTAATGAGCTATCAGAATTCTTCCAAAATGTTATTTTAAAATATTTTGCTTATATATTAGTGGCCCTTTTTCACTAAACCCTAATCATGCACTTACACTACCTATTTTTACATTTCAGAGATGATCCATTCTCTTTCTTGTACTGACTATCTTTATACTGTATTGCCAGGACCGAATTATCTAGAAGGAAAACTTGATTATATTTGTCTTTATCTTCTTATATTTTATAAAACAATTTTGACCAACTATCTATGTTTCCTCCATTTTTCATTTTATTTCCATTCTGTAATTCTGCTGGATATTTAAGATAACACTTTCACATACTAAAGATAAAGCTGCAAATCTTAGTACATAAAATAATCACAATTTAGCACTCACTAACCAAAATGTCAAAATTGGGTTTGTCAATTGTTGCTGTTTAGTCTCTAAATCATGTCCAATTCTGTGACCCCATGGACTGAAGCATACCAGTCTTCCTGATCTTTTACAATCTCCCAGAGTTTGTTCAGACTCGTGTCCATTGAGTCAGTGATGCCTTCCACCATCTCTTCTTCTGTTGCCCCTGCCTCCTCCTGCCCTCAATCTTTCCCCACGTCAGGGTCTTTTTCCAATGAATCAGCTCTTCACATCAGGTGGTCAAAGTATTGAAGCTTCAGCATTGGTCCATCCAATTAATATTTAAGGTTGATTTCCTTTACAATTGATTGTTTTATCTCCTTACTATCCAAGAGACTCTCAAGAGTCTTCTCCAGAACCACAGTTTGAAAGCATCAGTTCTTCAGCGCTCAGTCTTCTTTATGGTCTAACTTTCATATCTGTTCATGACTAATGAAAATAGCTTTGACTCTATGGACTTTTGTCAGCAAACTGATGCCTCTGCTTTTTAATATGCTGCCTGGGTTTGTCATAGCTTTTCTTCCAAGGGGCAAGCTTGCTAATTGGTGATACATTAATTGGTAACTCACATTATAACTCACTACTGTCTTTGATTAAGGCTTCCAAGACCACCCTGCATATGTATTACAATGTGTTAAATATCTAACAATGAAAAATAATTTCTTGAATCTGTATTTTCATTCAACATTTATATTCCTACTATATTTGGTATAAAACATTATATTTCAAGGCTGATGTGTTTTTAAATGAGAAAAGGCATAACAATATCCTAATGTGACTATTTGATCATATTTTGGCTGATATAAAATTAAACATTGCCTTGGAGATAAGCCACGTCATTAAGCCACAGTGGACTTCTCTGTTCAGCAAATCTGAGGGGAATTTAAACGTTTGCTAGACATGCATGGTGAACTTTTGTGAAACTTTCAGAATTGCTGTCTTATATGCGCCCCCACCCCCCTGCTGCGTTGTCATATGTGCATAATCCATTTCAGTATTTGCTTATTCCCACTCTTATTGACTTCTTATTTTATTCTTTAATCAAACTTTCGTATGTATGCACAGATTTTATCACCTTCATGCGTATGTTTGTATAATAATAATATTGCCTAGCAAAAGAAGTACAAATGAGATTTCTCTTATGAAACCATCCCAGTTTCCAAAGAAAATTGCCTAACCCTCCTCTGTTCTCACAAAGCAATTTATTTATATTTCAACTATAGAAACAGAGCATACCACAGTCCCTTTCTTGTCCATGAAAGTGTAAGCATCATAGATGGCAAGAAGAGTACATTATTCAAAACTGAGTTCTTATTAGAGGCCAAGAGTGACTGCTAAATATGTATTATTATAGTTAGCTAAATATAAAACTACACAGTGAATTATAAAGCACTATAAAATATTGTAGCATTGCAGTGTAGCGCTATATAAGCTTACATTAAGTTTACATATCCACTCTCAGTCTCATTTCCCCCATTGTGAGAAGTAAAAAGCAAAGCAAAACAAACACTGAATATATCAAAAATTTCCAAGTGCTTTGATAGAGCTTCAGCAAATAAAGTTATCAAACAAGATGTCCATTAGAATAATTATTTAACACCTACTATCTAAATGTGGTGGTTATAAATACCTAAATAGGTGTAGCCCTCAGAATTTGGGATGTTTCCCTAGGTCTGGAACAGGATAATCATGTCTTTTGTAAGGTAGACTATTTTTCCATTATTAGCATTTCATGAATACAATCTGAAAGATATTTAGGACTTTCAGCAAAATATCAAGTAAAAGACACTGCACAGAATATGAGTAACTCTGAGTAGTTAACATTTATGCTTGTAGACTGTACTTTACTGTTAGTTCATTTCAGCATTCAATTCATGTTATCAGATAGCTTTCCACTCTTTGTTATCATCATAATCATCCTCACACTAGTTCCAAGTAGTAAGAGTATTAAAATAATTAGACAGGAGTATTAAAGAGGGACATAAGCAACAAGTAACATACAAGGGAAACCCCATACACTTAACAGCTGATAGTTCAGCAGAAACTCTGCAATCCAGAAGGGACCTGCAGGATATAATAAGCACTGAAAGGGAAAAATCTACAACCAAGTTTACTGTATCCAGCAGGGATTTCATCCAAAATTGATGGAGAAATAAAAAGATTTTCAGACAAGCAAAAGTTAAGAGAATTCAGTACCACCAAACCGGCTTTACAACAAATGTTAAAAGGACTTATTTAATCAAGAAATACAAGACAAGAAAAAGATCTACAAAATCAACCCCAAACAATTAAGAAATTGCTAATGGGAACATATATATCAATGATTACTTTAAATGTAAATGGAGTAAATGCTCCAACCAAAACACAGACTGGCTGAATGGATACAAAAACAAGACTAATATATACGCTGTCCACAAGAAACCCACTTCAGACCTCAAGACACACATAGACTGACAATGAGAGGATGGAAAAATATATTCCATACAAATGGGAAGCAAAAGAATGCTGGAGTAGCAATCCTCATATCAGACAAAATAGACCTTAAAATAAAGGGGATTACAGGAGATAAGGAAGGACACTACATAATGATCAAGGGATCAACCCAAGAGGAAGACATGACAATTGTAAATATCTAGGCGCCCAACATAGAAGCATCTCAATACATAAGACAAACACTAACAGACATAAAAGGAGAAATTGACAGTAACATAATAATAGTAGGAGACTTTAACACCTCACTCAGCCAATGGACAGATCATCAAAACATAAAATCAACAGGAAACACCAATATTAAATGATACATTAGATGAGATGAATCTCTTTGATATCTTCAAGACATTCCATCCAAATACAGAAGAATATACTTCTTCTCAAGTGCACACAGAACATTCTCCAGGATAGACTAAATCTTGGGTCAGAAATCAAACCTCAGTAAATGTAATAAAATTGAAATATAATCAAGCATCTTCTCTGACCACAATGCTATGAGTCTAGATGTAAATTACAAGCAAATAACATGTAAGAAACACAAACACATGGAGATTAAACAACACGTTTCTAAATAACCAGCAGGTTACCGAAGAACTCAAAAGAGAAATCAAAACATTTCGAGAGACAAATGACAATGAACACATGACAGCTGAAAACCTATGGATGCACCAAAAGCAGTTCTAAGAGGGAAGTGTATAGCAATGCAATCCTACCTCAAGAAAGCAAGAAAAACATTGAATAGCCAACGTAAATTTACAGCTAAAACACCTAGGAAAAGAACAAAACAAAACTCAAAATTAGTAGAAGGAAAGAAATCATAAAGATCTGAGCAGAAATAAATGAAAAATAAATGAAAGAAAAGATAGTAAAGATTGAGAAAACTAAAAACTGGTTCTTCAAGAAGATTAAAAAAAAAAATTGACAAACCTTTACCCAGACTCATCAAAAAAAAAAAAAAAAGTGAGAGAGAAGAATCAAATCCACAAAAGGAAAAAAAAAAAATTAAAGAAACAATAGTAAAGATTAATAAAACTAAAAGCTCGTTCTTTGAGAATGTAAACAAAATTGAAAAATCTTTAGACTGACTTATCAAGAAAAAAATATCAAATCCACAAAATTAGAAATGAAAAAGGAAAAGTTACAACAGAAAATGCAGAAATACAAAGGATTGTAAGAGACTATTATGAACAACTATATGGCCATAAAATAGATAACTTGGAAGAAATTGACAGATTCTTAGAAAAGTTCAATCTTCCAAGGCTGAACTAGGTAGAAATAGAAATTATGAACAATCCAGTTACCAGAACTAAAATTGAAGCTCTGATAAAAAGTCCCCCCAAAAACAAAAAGCCCACCCTCAACCCGATTGCTTCACAAGAGAAGTCTATCAAACATTTAGAAAAAAAGCTAATGCCTATCCTTCTAAAACTCTTTAAAAAAAATTGCAGAGGAAGTAACACTTCCAAACTCATTCCATGAGGTCACCATCACCCTGATACCAAAACCAAACAACAACAACACACAAAAAAATAAAACTACAGGTCAATATCACTGATGGACATAGGTGCAAAAATCCTCAACAACAACAACAACAAAAACAGAATGCAGTAAGATATTAAAAAGCTCAAACACCATTATCAAGTTGGGTTTATTCCAGGGATGCAAGGATTATTCAAAATATGCAAATCAATCAATGGGATATACCATATTAACAAATTGAAAGATAGATGCAGAAAAAGCCTTTGACAAAATTCAGCACCCCCCCAAAAAAATGGTCATACAAGGAACCTACCTAAACATAGTAAAGGCCATATATGATAAGCCTTGCAAGCATTATTCTTAATGATGAAAAATTGAAAACATTACCCCTAAGATCAGGGACAAGTCAAGGGTGTCCACTTTCATGGCTAGTATTCAAAATATTTCTAGAAGTCTTAGCTACAGCAATCAGAGAGGAAAAATAAATAAAAGGAATCTAGATCAGAAAAGAACAAGTAAAACTCTCACTGTTTGCAGATGACATGATACTGTACCTAGAAAACCCTAAAGATAGCCTCAGAAAATTACTAGAGCTAATCAGTGAACTTAGCAAAGTTTCAGGATACAAAATCAATATACAGAAATCACTTGCATTTCTAACAAAGAAAAATCAGAAAGATAACTTAAGGAATTAATCCCATTTACCACTGCAACAGAAAGAATTAAATAGCTAGGGATAAACTTACCTAAGGGGACAAAAGAACTGGGCACAGAAAAGTATAAGACACTAATGAAAGAAATCAAAGACAGCATAAACAATTGGAAAGATATGCTATGCTCCTGGGTAGGAAGAATCAATACTGTGAAAATGACTATACTACCAAACACAATCTACAGATTTAATGTGATCCCTATCAAATTACCAATGCTGTTTTTCACAGAACTAGAACAAAATATTTCACAATTCATATGGAAACACTAAAGACCCCAAATAGCCAAATAAGTCTTGAGAAAGAAGAATGGAGCTGGAAGAATCAACCTTTCTGACTTCAGATTATACTACAAAGGTACAGTCAAGACTGGCACAAAGGCAGACATAAATAAATGAAACATGATAGAAAGCCCAGAAATAAACTCATGCACCCGTGGATACCTTATTTTTGACAAAGGAGGCAAGAATATACAGTGGGGCAAAGGCAGCCTCATCAATAAATGGTGCTGGGAAAACTGGACAGCTACATGTAAAAGAATGAAATTAGAACACTTCCTAACACCATACATGAAGATAAACTGAAAATGGATTAAAGACCTAAACGTAAGACCAGAAACTATGAAACTCTTAGAGGAAAACATAGGCAGAACACTAGATGACATAAATCAAAGTAAAATCCTCTATGGCCCACCTCGTAGAGTAATGTAAATACAAGTAAAAATAAACATTTGGGACCTGATTAAACTGAAAAGCTTTTGCAGAGCAAAGGAAAATGAAACCACTGTCAAAGGATTAATTTCCAAAATATACAAGCAGCTCATATAACACAATCTAAAAGTGGGGAAACAACCTAAAAAGACCTTTCTTCAAAGAAGACATACAGATATCATATCTAACAAACATGAAAAGGTGCTCAACATCACTCATTATTGGAGAAATGCAAATGAAAACTACAATGAGATATCACTTCACATTGGTCAGAATGGCCATCATCAAAAAGTCAATAAATGCTGGAGTGGATGTGGAGAAAGGGGACACTCTTGCACTGTTAGTGGAAATATAAATTGATACAGCCACTAAGGAAGATGATGTGGAGATCCATTTAAAAACTAAGAATAAAACCACCATATGATCCAGGAATCCCACTTCTAGGCATATACCCTGAGGAAACCAAAATTGAAAGAGTCACATGTATACCATTGTTCATTGCAGCACTATTTACAATAGCTAGAACATGGAAGCAACCTAGATGTCCATCATCAGATGAATGGATAAAGAAGTTGTGGTACATATACATAATGGAATCTTACTCAGCCATAAAAATAAATGCATTTAAGTCAGTTCCAATGAGATGGATGAACCTAGAACCTATTACACAGAGTGAAGTAAGTGAAAAAGAGAAAGATAAATACAGTATTCTAATGCATATATATGGAATCTAGAAAAATGTTACTGAAGAATTTATTTACAGGCAGCAATGGAGAAACAGACATAAAGAATGGACTTATGGACATGGGAGAGGGGAGGAGAGGGTGCTATGTATGGAAAGAGTAACATGGAAACTTACAGTACCATATGTAAAATATCCATTGGGAAATTGCTCTATGTCTCAAGAAACTCAGACAGGGGCTCTGTATCAACCTAGAGGGGTAGGATGGGGTGGGAGATGGGAGGAAGTTTCAAAAGAGAGGGGATATGTGTGTATCTATGGTTGATTCATGTTGAGGTTTGACAGAAAACAGCACAATTCTGTAAAGCCATTACCCTTCAATAAAAAATAAATTTTAAAAATTGATTGGATATTTAAACCAAATAAAAGAAAAGGTACCAAAAGAATAGGAAATAATTTTGTAATTCTAATTCTCACTGTCCCCACCCATTGGCAGGCCTTCTGGGCCTGTGACCTGTGCAGTTGTACAGGGCCCATTGCTTAGAAATACCCACTCTTAATTTCAAGCTTGTCTGATATCATTAAAATCCTGAAAGTAATTTGAACAAGAGGCCCTGTATTTTCATTTTGCACTAACTCCTGCAAATTACATAGACAGCCCTGTCTCCAGGCATGGGAGAAGCCTGTTGCATGGTTAGTCAATTAACAAGCAATTATCAAAATTCAGGAACAGTTTCCATTTTCCAGAGTGGACTCCCCAATATCCTTTTATTCTAAGTAACTTGAACATTACTTAATCATTTAATTAATTAATAATCTAAACAAACACAAAGGAAATGCATTTTCATTGCACAGAAATGGAATAGAACACACAGAATGACAAATTGGTAACAAAGTTTGTAAGAAATATCCTTGTGCACATTACATTAGAAATGGAAAGTTTGGTAGCTAAGAGGACAGTGAAATATATGCTATAGCACATGAGATCAAGGTAGTATTTTCAATTTTCATTATGGTCTTATGTCTCTAGCAGCTCAGATATTTATAAAAACTTCCAGGAACACTACATATATATTAACAGTAAATTCTTCAAAAACCTCATGATAAGTTTTAAAAATTTTGATGACAATCCAAGTTCACAGCCTTAATCATTGATATCATCAACATCAAACAATATGGGGCACATGGTGTTACATTTCAACAGCTCACTTTCTGGTATTCAATTATATTTTTCTCACAGAGTACTCACTATTTGAATGTTATGTGGTTTGATTTCAGAAAACTTTTATAAAAGTACCAAACTTCACTTCTGCACAAAACCTTGACTGTGGAAACAAAGTTTGGCTTTGTTTTTACATTAATTCATTTTAATTGGATGATAATTACTTTATCACATCAAGATGGTTTTTCCCATACATCAATAATGAATCAGCCATAGGCATTCATGTGTCCCCTTCCTCCTGATCCCATTTCCTACCTCACTATCTCACATAAATCACAGCAAGATCCTCTAAAACCCACCTGCTAAAGTAATGGAAGGAAAAACAAAAATAAACAAGTGGGACCTAATTAAATTTGAAAGATTTTGCACAACGAAGGAAACTAGAAAGAAGGTGAAGACTGCCGTCAGAATGGGAGAAAATAATAGCAAACAAAACAACTGACAAAGTATTAATCTCCAAAATATGCTTTGCTTTTTTTCATAAAAATATAAAAGAAACTTTACTATTAGTCACATACATGTCTGTTTATTGTATGTGACATATGCTGCATATGACAGAGCAAGACAAAGTTATCTACACGAATGTCTTCCTTCTTTAAAAGACAAAGCTAAAGAAATATGTTCACATTATTCAGCAGATCAATGACTGTGTAAGCATAAATTAGACGGTCAAGAGAGATTTAAACTGGTTACAGAAGCAATAGGACCTAGAAGGACTGAGAGTGAAAGGAAGATGCACCAGATGGGCTGGGAAAGAAGAGAAGAAACATCTATGTGGCTGGGCATATTTTGTTCTTGATCCATCTTGACAAGGATATTTTAATTTGGACATATTTAAATATGTGGGAGTATCCTTGACTTGCTCTTTTTATAATTTATTTTTATTTTTCTTAAAAAAAATGAATAACCACAGTGCTATACCTCATACTTGATTGTTCATTGCTCAGTAACCCAATACTGAGAAACCAGTGTTTGGGAAAAGGAAGGATAGGGCATATATATATATATATATATATATATTAATTTTTATTTTTCCTGATCTCTGGCAGGTCAGTGGCATGGGGTGAGACCCCAGCCCTGTAGTCAGTGGAGCACAAATGAAGGGGCAAAAGAAATGGAAAGTTCTGGGGATGGGGCCTCAGGATATCAGGGGAGAGAGTTCAGGGCTGGGTGGTCATTTTCTAGAGAGGCCAGGGAGAGCTAACAGAGGGAGGAAGGCAAATATATGCAACCATAGGGCGCTTTCCTTGGAGAGGTGGCAGAGGGTATCCTAGGGGCTACGGGAGGTGGGGCGGGGAGCAGGAGAGGGTGGAGCCTGGGCCAGGCACACTGGGTCAAGGGCAGGTTTGGGAAAGATAGGTTTATTGAGGAAGCTGCCAACCCTGAGGAGAAAGAGGACTCATATCCCAAAGAACAAATTCCCCACCACCAATTATGGAGTACGAACATTTAGAGGGGACTTTCAATGTGTACAGAAAGTGGGGAAGGCTAAGCGCAGAATGCATGGTCAGCTCCAACAATCATTAGAGTCATCTTGATTGTTTTAAGCATTCTTTCCATTTCCTTTAGGCTAGTGTTGTTGTTGTTGTTTTTAATTGTACAAGATAAAGAAGCTTATGTAATGCCAATGGTCTGGCCATCATGGTAAATTCTTCCACCTGGTGAGAGTTCCAGGATCAGAATATTATCTATAGCTTTTGAGCAGAAAGTAAAGGAGTCTTTCTTGACTTTTTTCCTTTCTTTTTTGCATTTTCTATTGTCTCTGATTAAATGTATTCTCTACTGAAGTTTTTCTATAGACAGGAGGCACACAGAGGACATGGGGCGTGGCAGGTGTTTGTCCTGGGAAGGCTCCATAGCGTTCTGCTCCATTACAAAGCAAGTTGATTCCTAGTACTGCCCTGTGCCTCTCAGTGCTTCAGTCCCAAAGCATTCCTTTTATTTTTTATTTATTTATTTATTTATTTTATGGTTTACCTTCTTTTCTTTTCTTTTTTTTTTTTTATTTATTTTTTTTTTTACTTTACAATTCTGTATTGGTTTTGGCATACATTGACATGAATCCACCACGGGTGTACATGTGTTCCCAAACATGAACCCCCCTCCCCACAACATCTCTCTGGGTCATCCCCGCGTACCAGCCCCAAGTGTGCCATATCCTGCATTGGACATAGACTGGCAATTCGATTCTTACATGATATTATACATGTTTCAATGTCATTCTCCCAAATCATCTCACCCTCTCCCTCTCCCACTGAGTCCAAAAGTCCGCTATATACATCTGTGTCTTTTTTGCTGTCCTGCATACAGGGTCATCATTGCCATCTTTCTAAATTCCATATATATGTGTTAGTATACTGTACTGGTGTTTTTCTTTCTGGCTTACTTCACTCTGTATAATCGGCTCCAGCTTCATCCATCTCATCAGAACTGATTCGAATGTATTCTTTTTAACAGCTGAGTAACACTCCATTGTATATATGTACCAAATCATTCCTTTTAGAGACTTACTTTTGTGAGGAACAGCTTTAATTTTTTTCTTTCTTTCTTTTTTTCTTATTGAGCATTTCTTGACTCAATTCAATGGACAATAGTTGTAAGAACTGTGTAGCCTTTCTAATGGATTCTCATCTGGTGTAGAGATGCTACTATAAATTTTTGAAACCTAGTAACATGTAGCTCAGAATCTTTACCATGTTTGATAGAATTTCTGATATCTACAAGTTGAGAGAAAACTGGATTAAATCTAGAGCAGCAATCTAAAACTAGTAAGCCACTATCTCAAAATCTGGGGGAAACGATTCTCACAACAGTAAATTTCACAAGAGTAAATAAGATAACAGTCTATTTATTAACCATTTGAAAAAAAAAAAAAAAGCTTTGGGTTTTCCAAGAATAATATCCAAGTCCAAGAGCTGTATTTTCCTCTCATGAAGGATGTCACATGTAAAATCTTATCTATTCCAAACTATAAAAGTAGCCAATTACTGGAGCTCTGGTCTGCTTGTAACTGTTACAGAAGGTAAAGGAAAACAGCATGCAAGAAACAGGCACACACATACACCCACATACCATCAACTTATAAGCTATTTCTATCTGAATTAATTTTCATGATACTATTTTTCATAAACTTTTGCATTTTAAGAAAATAGCTTTGAGAACTAGTAAGTAATGAATAAGATAAAGTCAAATGATTGTCCAGTCAATTCATGACTAACTAGTGTATGTTTTAGTGGAATGCTTAAAATAAAACACACATATTTCTAATGATCTTGTGACATTTTATACCAATGAAATTTATTTTTCTTGAGTGTAAGGAATTGTCATATGTCTCCCTGGCAGTAAATGAAGATGAGAACTCTTGGATCGTAGTGACTATATTGACCTCAAGGGTGATGGAAGAAGATATAGATACATCTTTGCTGTTGGTGATTACCTTCTTTGTCTGTCCTTATAAAAGGCAAAAAGAAGATGAAACTGGGGATTCTTGGATTTTATGTAAACAAAAGGTACTAGTATCTGGCTATTCCCTAGAACTCTGTTTAGAATAAAGAGAGGAGGAAGTTTTTAACGTTCAAAATTGTTTCCTTACCTAAAAATATCTGACTATATTTTCTTTTTAAAAAATTTATAAATTTATTTATTTTAATTGGAGGTTAATTGCTTTACAATATTATATTTGTTTTCCCATACATCAGCATGAATCTGCCACAGGTATACACGTGTTCCCCATCCTGAACCCCCCTCCCTCCTCCCTCCCCGTACCATCCCTCTGGGTTGTCCCAGTGCACCAGCCCCAAGCATCCTGTATCATGCATCAAACCTGGACTGTCGATTCATTTCATATATGATATTATACATATTTCAATGCCATTCTCCCAAATCATCCCACCCTTTCCCTCTCCCACAGAGTCCAAAAGACTGTTCTATACTTCTGTGTCTCTTTTGCTGTTTTGCATATAGGGTTATCATTACCATCTTTCTAAATTCCATATATGCGTTAGTATACTGTATAGAGACACGTGTACCCCAATGTTCATTGCAGCAGTGTTTATAATAACCAGGACATGTAAGCAACCTAGATGTCCATCAGCAGAAGAATGCATAAGAAAACTGTGGTACATATACACAATGGAGTATTACTCAGCCCTTAAAAATATATATTTGAATCAGTTTTAATGAGGTGGATGAAACTGGAGCCTATTATACAGAGTGAAGCAAGCCAGAAAGAAAAACACCAATACAGTATACTGACTGTATTTTCTTGTCTCTGGTATATTACTGATGAGCATAGACTGATTCTGGATAGGAAGGACAATTCACCAAAGCAACTCAGAAACTTTCCAGACTCATACAGTTAAGACATATGTAAAAGTCTGCCTGCCCCAAGATCAGTTTAAAGATAAGGGACTTAGAAATACTATGAGATCTGAACTAATTAAATGAACACATGAGATTAATTTCTTTGGCAACATTGTTATACTAAGGGAGATCTGAAAGTGAAAAAGAAAGTCACTCAGTCCTGTCCAACTCTGTGATCCCATGGACTGTATAGTCCATGGGATTCTCCAGGCCAGAATACTGGAGGGGGTAGCTTTTCCCTTCTCCAGGGGATCTTCCCAACACAGGGGTCAAACACAGGTCTCCCACATTGCAGGTGGTTTCTTCACCAACTGAGCCACAGGGAAGCCCAAGAATACTGGAGTGTATAGCCTATTCCTTCTCCAGTGGATCTTCCCAGCCCAGGAATTGAAATGGGGTCTCCTTCATTGCAGGTGGATTCTTTACCAACTGAGCTAAGAGGGAAGATCTGAATCAGAGTAAATCAGAGCTGAGGCTTGGATAATTGTTTCATGGCAACTGTATTGTTTATACTTCTAGAGTCACACTTCTTATCCTCTCTCCGCCATATACAAGTTGTGCCCAACCTGAATGGATTTGACCTATTTTTTTTTTTTTCTCCCTTCCCCTACTCTGCTCTGTGTAACAGGAGTTCTAGTCCTCTATTTCCCTGGCAACCCTATAATCTGCTTCTGGAGGGTTTGGACAATGGAAAGTCAGAGAGCAAATGATGAAAAAAATTGAAAATACTGGTTATCCCCCTATACCTTCTTCTTTGCACTGAGCTGAGCCCAGCATCTCTGTCTTCTGTGGTTTCTGCCCTTTCAGGACATGTTCATGTGTTTGTAAGTATAACACTGCTCTCTGGTTTGGGTTAAACTTCCTCTTCATTTTTTCCCACATAATTGGGATCAGAAATTGTTTCCTGGTGTTTGAGTTTCAGTTTTTCTACAATCTATGCAACCAAATTAAAATAGCTGTGATTGAAAATACTTGAAGTGGTTTCTACTATCTTGGTAGTTCTGAATGATTTGAAATGAAGTGATTTATTAGAAGTACAGTCTCATGATTCACTTAACTAGGCTTAGGTTAATATATGTAACATATCTCATCTGAGTCCTGTCATTTCTAAAAGATCTAGATGACATTGTTTGAAAGCTTTACTGCACTTCTAAGGGAAAGTCCAGTTTTCTCTCTGGGATGTCTTTAAATTTTGGAGGTTCTCTTTGTGCAATGACCTCTAGCTCAGAGCTTCATCTCCTACTGAATTATGTAAGCTGATTAACTCTCTCTCTCCACTGAACAGGGCATGCCTATGTTTGTACTAACTACTCACAAATGGATCAGCCCTTTCTGTGAACTCAATGCATATTAAAATTTTCAAAATATTCAAAAGCTGATATGAAGAAGCCATCAACCATATTATACTTTTCCAAGAAATGCTCTTTTCCTTCCCCACTTTCATTTTTCCCCTCTAGTTTCATTATATATACTTTTCCCCAAATTGCTTCAGTGCATGTCTAATTGGTTTCCCTATATTTCCCCAAGCAATATAATTTAGAAAGTAAAAAATAAACCTACTTTTTCATCCACAACTCAATCTTGGTCTCCAATGAGAAAAAAAAGCAATAATAATAATAATCACTTTGTAGTAGCTACACACTTTAGTAAGGAGTTTTGCTTACAAAAGAAATGTTCTATTCCATTTCATATGAATTCTTTTTTAGATTATCTTTTATTTTATTTTGAATAAATTTATTTATTTTAATTGGAGGCTAATTACTTTACAATATTCAAGTGGTTTTGCCATACATTTACATGAATCAGCCATGTGTACGTGTGCCCCACATCCTAAATCCCCTCTCACCTCCCTCCCCATCCCATCCCTCAGGGTTGTCCCAGTGCACCAGCTTCGAGTACACTGTTTCATGTATTAAACTTGGACTGGTCATCTGTTTCATATATGGTAACATACATGTTTCAATGCTGTTCTCTCAAATCATCCCACCCCCGCCTTCCCTTTTGGCAACCATTTATCATTTACTTTTTTGGAAACATTCTAGTTTCTCTCCAGTTGAAAGCACACATTTTAACAATTATTTTAATTATTAATATGTTTTGCTTTTGCCTCTTTGGATTCTATGTATGCTATGTCAAGAAAATAATTTTTCTGTTTTTCTAATTATTTTCAAATAAGATGGGTGCTGGAGATTTAGTGTAAAGATATATATATATATATATATATATATATATATATATATATATTTAATTTCCAGACGTTTTAAATTGAATGCATTGCTACATAATAAGTTATCCCAAACCACAGAGGTTTCACTTTACTTCAGTCGCTCAGCCGTGTCGGACTCTTTGCTACCCCATGAATTGCAGCATACCAGACCTCCCTGTCCATCACCAACTCCTGGAGTTTACTCAAACTCCTGTCCGTTGAGTCGGTGATGCCATCCAGCCATTTCATCTTCTGTCATCCCCTTTTCATCCTGCCCTCAATCCCTCAGAGCATCAGAGTCTTTTCTAATGAGTCAACTCTTTGCATGAGGTGACCAAAGTACTGGAGTTTCAGCTTTAACATCATTCCTTCCAAAGAACACCCAAGACTGATATCCTTTAGAATGGACTGGCTGGATCTACTTGCACTCCAAGGGACTCTCAAGAGTCTTCTCCAACACCACAGTTCAAAAGCATCAATTCTTCGGTGCTCAGCTTTCTTCACCCAATATGCTACTGGAGATCAGTGGGAAAATAACTCCAAACAGAATGAAGGGATGGAGCCAAAGCAAAAACAATACCGAATTGTGGATGTGACTGGTGATAGAAGCAAGTTCCAATGCTCTAAAGAGCAGTATTGTATAGGAACCTGAAATGTTAGGTCCATGAATCAAAGCAAATTGGAAGTGGTCAAATAGGAGATGGCAAGAGTGAACGTCAACATTCTAGGAATCAGAAAACTAAGATGGACTGGAAAGGGTGAATTTAACTCAAATGGCCATTATATCTACTACTATGGGCAGGAATTCCTTAGAAAAAATAGAGTAGTCATCATGGTTAACAAAAGAGTCCAAAATGCAGTACTTGGATGTAATCTCAAAGACGACAGAATGATCTCTGTTCATTTCCAAGGCAAACCATTCAATACCAAAGTAATCCAAGACTTTGCCCCAACCAGTAATGCTGAAGAAGCTGAAGTTGAACGGGTCTATGAAGACCTACAAGACCTTTTACAAGTAACACCCAAAAAAGATGTACTTTTCATTATAGGGGACTGGAATGCAAAAGTAGGAAGTCAAGAAACACCTGGAGTAACAGGCAAATTTGGTCTAGGAATATAGAATGAAGCAAGGCAAAGGCTAGTACAGTTTTGCCAAGAGAACACACTGGTCATAGCAAACACCCTCTTCCAACAACACAAGAGAAGACTCTACACATGGACATCACCAGATGGTCAACACCGAAATCAGATTGATTCCATTCTTTGTAGCCAAAGATGGAGAAGCTCTATACAGTTAACAAAAACAAGACTTGGAGCTGACTGTGGCTCAGATCATGAACTCCTTATTGCCAAATTCAGACTTAAATTGAAGCAAGTAGGGAAAACCACTAGACCATTCAGGTATGACCTAAATCAAATCCCTTATGATTATACAGTGGAAGTGAGCAATAGATTTAAGGGACTACATCTGATAGATAGAGTTCCTGATTAACTATGGACAGAGGTTCATGATATTGTACAGGAGACAGTGGTTTACACAATATCTATTATTTTATATTTTCTGTAGGTCAGGAATCCAGGTCCAGCTTAGCTGAATCTCCTGTCTAAGGGTCTTTTACAAGATTACAATGATTTCAAGCCTCAGTTGGCATCTGCATCAAGTTTACACACATGAATCAGCAGAATTCAGATCCTTGTTGGCTTTGGGTTGAGGCATGAGGTCTTCCTGTTAATGGCCAGAAGCTGCTATCAATCATGTCCTTTACAACTGGGTTTCTACTGAGGGCAGTTCTCAACTCCCTAGTTTTTTTAGAGTGAGCAAGTGAGAAGAGCCAGAGACAGTGGCAACAAGATGGAAGTCACTGTCATCCATATCTTAGTCTAAGAAGTGACATGCTATCAGTTTTCCTGTACCCTGTGCATCAGAGATCCAGCCCCATCTAGCCCTGTTTCAGGGGAGAATGAAGAGTGAGTGCCAGGGAGCTGGTAGTATCAGGAACCATTCCAGAGACTGCCTGCTTGACTGTCCTACCACAGTACCTGTATGAAGGAACAGGAAATTATAAAATAGCATGATGACACTGTATCAGAATGAAATATAGGAAATCAAGATGTCAGAGAGTTAGGGCACCTCCTGCTTATGCACAAAAATGGAGAGGAAGGCTTCAAGGAATGCTTCAGTTCACATTGGATATACTTTTGTACTTCCCATTATCTCACAGGTCAACACATTTTTTAAAAATTTAATTTAATTTTTATTTTTTTAATTTTTATTTTTATTTTACTTTATAATACTGTATTGGTTTTGCCATACATTGACATGAATCCACCACGGGTGTACATGAATGAACAGGGAATGTCTAGGTGAAGACAAAATGAGTCATTTTTATTTTGTTCTTTTAGATCTCTTATTAAAGTAAAAATGGTGTTACATGGTCTCAATTCACTCTTCATATGATATAGACAACAGACCTCGGAGAAGTTAGTGTGGTTAGAGAGAACAATTACAAGCTGCAGCTGAATGCCCAACTGAATGGTAGTAGAGCCTGGATTTCAGCCACTTTTACAAGAAAGGAGAAGAGTAAAAACACACTAGTTAAAAGCACTCTAATATCCCTCTTCAGAATATTACCAATCATTAAGACACAGATGTATACAACAGTCCTTTGGACTCTGTGGGAGAGGGAGAGCACGGGATGATTTGGGAGAATGGCATTGAAACGTATAATATCATATATGAAATGAATCACCAAAAAAAAAAAAAAAAGTACATTTGGGACTGCAGGGGGAAACAATGAGTTGTATTTTTGAAAGTTTAAGTTTGAAGTACCTATGGAAAGAAATAAAATTAAACACAGGCTTGAATCTCAGGAAATGTGATATAAAAAATAATGAAACTTAGAATATATACTTCTAAGTTCCATTTTTTTATATATATATATAGTTAGAACTTTATATATATATATATAGTTCTAAGTTCCATTATTTTTCTATATCACATTTCCTGAGATTCAAGCCTGTGTTTAATTTTATTTAGTGTTTCTGTATGTGTGTATATGTATACATACAGAAACACTATTTCATAAATAGTGCCTCCAAAAAATTAACATTTTTATAAAAATAATGCAACCTTTCTTACAAGCCTGAATTTTCTGGCAGTAGCATTAACAAAGCAAGCATATTTTTTCCCATTATGCATTTTATTTTTTCAGATGAAATAATTTGAACAAGTCCTTTAGGTAAAAACATACAAGACCTTTTCCTGGAAATGATTGGCTGCTTCAATTTCTATTTGTCTGGATTGGCTCTCTCCAGTGCAATTCATAATTGCTAATTCTAAATATTGCTGAATTCTCACTGGGCTTTTGCCATTATATATTTTAATATTAATACAGACATATTTTACTTCATATAGAAGAATATTCATATTTAAATTTGTTGGGAACTCTATTGTGCTGTTGTCAAAGAATCCTTATTTTCACAACATCACTGAACTGAATCCCACTTCCTTGAGCTTCAGCTCTCTGAAGCAAACTAAATGATAAAATGATCCCTCCTAAGGAGTTAATGACTGATCATGAAGTCAGTGACACTTCCATTTAGCTATTATATTCACATTTTGAGAGGACTATTTTAGAGACTTTGCTGTTATTCAGATGTTAAATTCTGTCTGTCTCTTTGTAACCCAATAGACTGCAGCACATCTGGCTTCTCTGTCCTTCACCATCTCCCAGTGTTTGCTCCAACTTATTTCAATTGAGTTGGTGATGCTATCTAACCACCTCATCATCTGTTGCCCACTTCTTTTCCTGCCCTCAATGTTTCCCAGTATTAGGGTCTTTTCCAATGAATCTACTTCATATCAGGTGGCCAAAGATTTGGAATTTCTGTATCAGTCATTGCAATGAATATTCACGGTAGATTTCCTTTAGGATTGACTGGTTTGATCTCCTTGCAGTCCAAAGGATTCTCAAGAATCTTCTCCAGCACCACAGTTTGAAAGCATCAATTCTTCAGCCCTCAGTCCTCTTTATTCCAACTCTCATATTTGGACATGACTACTGGAAAAACCATAGCTTTTATTATTATTATTTTATTTATTTTTAATATAAATTTATTTATTTTAATTGTAGGCTAATTACTTTACAATATTGTATTAGTTTTGCCATACATCAACATGAATCTGCCATGGGTGTACACGTGTTCCCCGTCCTGAACCCCTCTCCCACCTCCCTCCCCATACCATCCCTCTGGGTCATCCCAGTGTACCAGCCACAAGCATCCTGTATCATGGATTGAACCTGGACTGGCGATTCATTTCCTATATGATATTACACATATTTCAATGCCATTCTCCCAAATTATCCCGCCTTCTCCCTCTCCCACAGAGCCCAAAAGACTGTTCTATACATCTGTGTCTCTTTTGCTGTCTCACATACAGGGTTATCATTACCATCTTTCTAAATTCCGTATATATGTGTTAGTATATTGTAACGGTGTTCTTTTTGGCTTACTTCACTCTGTATAATAGGCTCCAGTTTCATCCACCTCACTAGAACTGATTCAAATGCATTCTTTTTAATGGCTGAGCAATACCCCATTGTGTATATGTACCACAGATTTCTTATCCATTCATCTGCTGATGGATATCTAAATTGCTTCCATGTCCTGGCTATTATAAACAGTGCTACGATGAACATTGGGGTACACGTGTCTCTTTTGATTCTGGTTTCCTCAGTGTTTATGCCCAGTAGTGGGATTGCTGGATCACAAGGCAGTTCTATTTCCACTTTTTTAAGGAATCTCCACACTGTTCTCCATAGTGGCTGTACTAGATTGCATTCCCACCAGCAGTGTAAGAGGGTTTCCTTTTCTCCACACCTTCTCCAGCATTTATTGCTTGTAGACTTTTGGATCGTAGCCATTCTGACTGGCATGAAATGGTACTTCACTGTGGTTTTGATTTATATTTCTCTGATAATGAGTGATGTTGAGCATCTTTCCGTGTGTTTGTTAGCCCTCTGTATGTCTTCTTTGGAGAAATGTCTGTGTAGTTCTTTGGCCCATTTTTTGAATGGGTCCTTTATTTTTGTGGAATTGAGCTGCAGGAGTTGCTTGTATATTTTTGAGATTAGTTGTTTGTCAGTTACTTCACTTGCTATTATTTTCTCCCATTCTGAAGGCTGTCTTTTCACCTTGCTTATAGTTTCCTTTGTTGTGCAGAAGCTTTTAATTTTAATTAGGCCCCATTTGTTTATTTTTGCTTTTATTTCCAATATTCTGGGAGGTGGGTCATAGAGGATCCTGCTGTGATTTATGTCGGAGAGTGTTTTGCCTATGTTCTCCTCTAGGAGTTTTATAGTTTCTGATCTTACATTTTGATCTTTAATCCATTTTAGTTTATTTTTGTGTATGGTGTTAGAAAGTGTTCTAGTTTCATTCTTTTACAAGTGGTTTTCCAGCACCACTTCTTAAAAAGATTGTCTTTTCTCCATTATATATTTTGCCTCCTTTGTCAATGATAAGGTGTCCATAGGTGCATGGATTTATCTCTGGGCTTTCTATTTTGTTCCATTGATCTATATTTCTGTCTTTGTGCCAGTACCATACTGTCTTGATGACAGTGGCTTTGTAGTAGAGCTTGAAGTCAGGCAGGTTGATTCCTCCATTTCTATTCTTCTTTCTCAAGGTTGCCTTGACCAGACAGACCTTTGTCAACAAAGCTATGTTTCTACTTTTTAATATGCTGTCTAGGTTTGTCATAGCTTTTTTCTCAAGAAGCAATCATCTTTTCATTTCTTGGTTGTAGTCACTGTCCATGGTGATTTTTCAGCCCAAGAAAATAAAATTTGCCACTGTTTCCACTTTACCTTCCTTTATTTGCCATGCAGTGATAGGACCAGAGGCCATGATCTTAGTTTTTTGAATGTTGAGTTTTAGCCAACTTTTCTGCTCTCTTCTTTCACCCTCTTTTCACCCCTTTGATTAATTTTTGGTGTCTGCTATTATGGTAGAATTATCTTCATATCTGAGATCATTAATATTTCTTGTGGAAATTTTTTTTCTAGCTTGTGATTCATTGAACCCTGAATTCCACATGATGTACTCTGTATATGAGTGCATGTGTGCTCATATATATAGCCTTGATGTATTCCTTTTCCAACTTTGATCCAGTCTGTTGTTCAGTGTTTGGTTCTAACTGTTGCTTCTTGATCTGAAAACCAAGTTTCTCAGGAGGCCATTAAGAGGTCTGGTATTCCCAACTCTTTAAGAATTTTCCACACTTTGTTGCAACCCACACATTCACAGGATATGTGGTAGTCAATGAAGCAGGGGGTTTTCTGGATTCTCTAGGTCATAACACTAGAGTGGGTAGCCATTCCCTTCTCCAGGAGATCTTCCCAACCCAGGGATTGAACTCAAGTCTCCTGTATTGCAGGAAAATTCTTTACCAGCTGAGGTACAAGGGAAGCCCTAGATTACTAGCATGGATAGCCTATCCCTTTTCCAGCAGATCGTCCTGACCCAGGAATTGAATTGGGGTCTCCTGCATTGCAAGCAGCTTCTTTACCAACTGAGCTATCAGGGAAGCCCAAGTAAGAATGAAAGACAAATGTAAAAAATCACAGGCTACTCTTAGCATGTCTTATGGAGCTGTCTTCCCTCTATGCCTAGATTTACCTGGACCGTTAGCAAACTTTGTTTCCCGAAAATAAAACATTCTTCTCAAAAACCTGTAAAAGTGGACTTTAACAAAAATTTCAGATGCACGAGCAGATGGACAAGAATTTTTCATTCATATTTGCTTGTCAAACATAATGAGAGAAAAGCCACACAGACTATTGTGTAACCATCCTGCACTATTTCTAACCCACTGAAGACCTGGCAATACATTCCAGTAAAAGGATAAAAGTGCAATAAAATAAATATTTTGCTGCTCTGCCAATAAACCAGCCTAATACAAATTGATGCTTTTGAACTCTGGTGTTGGAGAAGACCCTTGAGAGTCCCTTAGACTGCAAGGAGATCCAACCATTCCATTCTAAAGGAGATCAGCCTTGGTTGTTATTTGGTAGGAATTATGTCAAAGCTGAAACTCCAATACTTCAGTCACTTCATACAAAGAGTTAACTCATTGGAAAAGACTCTGATGCTGGGAGGGATTGGGGGCAGGAGGAAAAGGGGATGACAGAGGATGAGATGGCAGGATGACATCACCAACTCGATGGACGTGCATTTGAGTGAACTCCGGGAGATGGTTATGGACAGGGAGGCCATGTGCTGTGATTCATGGGGTGCTTTGATTCATGGGGTCGCAAAGAGTCAGATATGACTGAGTGACTGAACTGAACTGAACTGAATGCATTAAATAACATTGGTCTCTCTAAACCTAGTAATGTGTATACGTCAGTTCAGATTCACCAGCTTATACCTCCCCAACTTATTCCCTAGTAACTATTTAAAATAGCATAACAGTGTAAATCAACTTTAGTCCAATATTTTTTTTTAATTAAAGAAACAAATAAACCTAGATTTCAGTTTGTGAGGTTGAGCATCTATTGTGAAGCATATAAACATATAACCTTGTACCTTTCAAGTATCAGAGACAGCATCTCTGCTGAATGGGAGACCCAAATTTTGGCTTCATATGCATACATATATTCAGCTTATGGAAGTATAACAAAGGATTATGCTTTATGTGTATAATATTATGACTTTATATATATATATATACACACACACACACATATACACACACACACACATTCATTAAATATTTCCTCTCTATTGTATCTGCCTTCATTCAGATTAATTTATTTAGCCATATAAAAATTTACATAAAACACAGAAAACATGAACAAGCTGATTCCTTGCAAATGGATCCATTTCCATACATTTAACGAAATTTGTAAATAGTTCTTGAGTTTATACCATGGACTGCAGAGTGCCAAGCTTCCCTGTCCATCACCAACTCCCAGAACATACTCAAACTCATGTCCATTGAGTCAGTGATGCCATCCAACCATCTCATCCTCTGTTGTTCCCTTCTCCTTCTGCCCTCAATCTTTCACAGCATCAGGGTCTTCTCCAATGAGTCAGTTATTTGCATAACGTGGCCAAAGTATTGGAGTTTTCACTTCAGCACTTTACACTCCAGTTCTCACATCGACACGTGACTACTGGAAAACCATAGCTTTGGCTAGATGGCCTTTGTTTGCAAAGTTCTGTCTCTGCTTTTTAATATGCTGTCTATGATGGTCATAGTTTTTCTTCCAAAGGGCAAGAGTGTTTTAATTTCATGGCTACAGTTAAAATCTGCAGTGATTTTGGAGCCCCCCAAAATAAAGCATCTCACTGTTTCCAAAGTTTCCCCATCCATTTCCCATGAAGTTATGGGACCAGATGCCATGATCTTAACTTTCTGAATGTTGAGTTTTAAGCCAACTTTTTCATTCTTGAATTTCACTTTCATCAAGTGGTTGTTTAGTTTTTCTTTGCTTTCTGTCATAAGGGTGGTGTCATCTGCATATCTGAGGTTATTGATATTTCTCCCGAAAATCTTGATTCCAGCTTGTGCTTCATCCAGCCCAGCATTCCAGGTGATGTACTCTGCATATAAGTGAAATAAGCAGGGTGACAACATACAGCCTTGACATACTCCTTTCCATTTGGAACTAAACTGGTGTCTCATGTCCAGTTCTAACTGTTGCTTCTTGAACTGCACATAGATTGTTCACGAGACAGGTCAGGTGGTCTGGTATTCCTATTACATGAGGAATTTTCCACTCTTTGTTGTGATCCACACAATCAAAGACTTTTATGTATTCAATAAAGCAGGAGTAGACATATTTTTGGAGCTCTCTTGCTTTATTGATGATCCAACGGATATTGGAAATTTGATCTCTGCTTCCTCTGTCTTTTCTAAATCCAGCTTGAACATCTGGAAGTTCATGGTTCATGTACTGTTGAAGTCTGTCTTGGAGAATTTTGAGCACTAATTTGCTAGTGTGTGAGATGAGTGCAAGTTATATTCTTTGGCATTGCCTTTCTTTGGGATTCAAATGAAAACTGAACTCTTCCAGGATTGTGGCCATTACTAAGCTTTCCACATTTTCTAGCATATTGAGTGCAGCACTTCTTTTAGGATTTGAAACATCTCAACTGGAATTCCATCACCTCCACTAGCCTTGTTCATAGTTAGGCTTCCTAAGGCCCACTTGATTTCACCTTCCAAGATGTCTGGCTCTAGGTGAGTGATCACACCATTGTGATTATCTGGATCATGAAGATCTCTTTTGTATAGTTATTCTGTGTATTCTTACCACCTCTTAATATCTTCTGCTTCTGTTAGGTCCATACCATTTCTGTCCTTTATTGTGTCCATCTTTGCATGAAATTTTCCCTTGCTATCTTTAACTTTCTTCAAGTGATCTCTAGTCTTTCCCATTCTATTATTTTCTTCTATTTATTTGCACTGATCACGGAGGAAGTCTTTCTTATCTCTCCTTGCTCCTCTTTACAAATCTGCATTCAAATAGGTATATCTTTCGTTTTCTCCTTTGCTTTTATCTTAATTTTTTCAGCTATCTGTAAGGCCTCCTCAGACAACTATTTTGCCTCCCCCCCCCCCCCCGGGGGGATGGTCTTGATCATTGCCTCCTGTACAGTGTTACAAAGCTCCGTCCATAGTTCTTCAGGCACTCTGTGTATTATATCTAATCCCTTGAGTCTATTTGCCACTTCCACTGCATAATCGTAAGGGATTTGATTTAGGTCATGCCTGAATGACCTAGTGGTTTCCTCTACATTCTTCATTTTAAGTCTGAATTTGGTAATAAAGAGTTCATGATCTGAGCCATAGTCAGCTCCAGGTCTTATTTTTGCTGACTGTATAGAGCTTCTCCATATTTGGCTGTAAAGAATATAATCAATCTAATTTCAGTATTCATCTGGTGATGTCCATGTGTAGAGTCTTCTCTTGTGTTGTTGGAAGAGAGTGTTTACTATAACCAGTCTGTTCTCTTGTCAAAGTCTGTTAACCTTTGGCCTGCTTTGTTTTGTACTCCAAGGCCAAATTTTCCTGTTACCCCAGGTATCTCTTGACTTTTTACTTTTGCTTTCCAGTCCCCTGTAATGAAAAGGACATCTTTTTTGAATGTTAGTTCTAGAAGGTCTTGTATGTCTTCATAGAACCATTCAACTTCAGCTTCTTCAGCATTACTGGTTGAGGCATAGACTTGGATTACTGTGATATTGAATGTTTTTTCTTGGAAACAAACAGAGATCATTCTGTCATTCTTTAGTTTGCATCCAAGTACTGCTTTTCAGACTGTTTTGTTGACTGTGATGGCTACTCCATTTCTTCTAAGGGATTCTTGCCAACAGTAGCAGACATAATGGCCATATGAGTTAAATTTACCCATTCGAGCCCATTTTAGTTCACTGATTCCTAAAATGTCGATGTTCACTCATGCCTTCTCCTGTTTGCCTTGTTTCATGGACTTAACATTCCAGTTTCTTATTAAATATTGCTCTTTACAGCATCAGACTTTGCTTCCATCACAAGTCACATCGACAACTGGGTGCTGTTTTTGCTTTTGCTCTGTCTCTTCATTCTTTCTGGAGTTACTTCTGCACTGATCTCCCATAGCATATTAGGCACCTACCAACCTAAGGAATTCATCTTTCAGTGCCCCATATCTTTGCCTTTTCATGCTTCATGGGGTTCTCAAGGCAAGAATACTGAAGTGGCTTGTCATTCCCTTTTCCAGTGGTCCATGTTTTGTCAGAACTCTCCACCATGATCCAACCATCTTGAGCGGCCCTACATGGCATGGCTCATAGCTTCATTGCGTTAGACAAGTCTGTGTTTCATGTGATCAGTTTGTTTAGTTTTCTGTGATTGTGGTTTTCATTCTGCTTTCCCTCTGATGGATAAGCATAAGGCTTATGGAAGTTTCCTGATGGCAGATACTCAGGGAGAAACTGAGTCTTGTTCTGATGGGCAGGTCCATGCTCAGTAAATCTTTAATCCAATTTTCTGTTGATGAGTGAGGCTGTGTTCTCTCCCAGTTGTTTGACCTGAGGCCAAACTCTGGTGGAGGTAGATAATGGTGACCTCTTTCAAAAGTTCCCTTGCATGCAATGCTAGACTCAGTGCCCCCAACATTGTAGCAGAGCACCATTGACCCATGCCTCATGGACACTTGTGGGCAAGGCTGGTTCAGTCTCTTGTGGGGTCACTTATTGCTCCTTTCTCCTGGGTCTTGGTGCACACAAGGTTCTGTTTGTGCCCTCCAAGAGTCTGTTTTCCCAGTCCTGTGTAAGCTCTGGTGGTTCTATGGTAGAGTTAATGGTGACCTCCTCCAAGAAGGCTTATGCCACACCCAGGTCTGCTGCCCCCAGAGCCTCTGCCCCTGCGCCAGGCCGCTGCTGACCTGTATCATATATATAACATATACCATATACATGACTGGTATTTTATGTATGTGTTCTTCAATTTAACATTACTTTTGTATGTGTGTGTGTGTTTAACAGTATTTAATTAGTTACTAAGATCTTTCTTTGTGCTCAGCAGTAAAGAAACTGCCTGGCAATGCAGGAAATGTGGCTTTGATCCCTGCACCAGGAAAGTCCCTTAAAGAAGGAAATGGAAACTCACTCCAGCATTCGTGCCTGAGATATCCCATGGACAGATGGACCTGGTAGGCTGTAATCCACGGGGTCACAAAGATCTGGTTTTCAGAGGGATTCAGTTCAGTTTCTTAGTCATGTCTGATTCTTTGTGACCCCATGGACTGCAGCATGCCAGGCTTCCCTGTCCATCAACAACTCCTAAAGCTTGCTCAAACTCATGTCCATTGCATCGGTGATGCCATTCAACCATCTAATACTCTGTTGTCCCCTTCTAGAGAGATTGAATCTCATTATAATCTTTATTTATAATCAAATATCTTTATTTTGGAGTCCATGGAGATCTAAATAAAACAGTGTAGTAACTGTTACCTGATACTGTCTGATTTAAATCCCCTATGTTGAGATACTACCCCATACTATTACATTTTCCTTTGTGATTAAGGAACTAAAAAATGTATTCCAGAACTTATAGAATGAGTTTTAAAAAATGAGGTTTTCTTCATATTTTCAACTCTTGACTTTCTGTTTTACTGTGTGAATCAGTACACATTGTCTTCCACAGACAGATTTTGGCTCACTCTCTTCTTTGTGATTACTTTAGTGACAAAAGTGTTAGGGGCTCAAATTAACATCTGGAGAGGAAGAGCAGTCATTCCTCCACATTGAATTCTTGAAACCTCACAGGAATAAACTAAACAGTTGCAATTAGGGAAAAGGACAGAATCCAGCAACAGTCTAAATAAAAAAAGAATGAGATATTACTTTAAGGAAATCACAGGTAGACTTTAATTTGAATTTATCAGCAGTTCATGGATCAATCCTACTTGTCAAACATTAGCAAACCATCTTCATAGCTCCTGTTATTGGTTTTATCTTATGAAATTATATTTAGCTTACTAATTAAATGGATAAATGATGATAATTTTGTGTTTGGTGAAAATCAAGGAAGTTCATTATATTCCTGTTAATCAGCTTTCTTGAGTTTTAGTTATTGTAAGTGTCTGTGTATGTATGTGTGTGTATGTGCATGTATATGTACTAAGATTGGACACATCTTCAGGAAAGAATGCATGCTATGTATATTTTTTAAATACCTCTCTTAGAATAACAGGAAATTGTAGAACATGTTGAGTCTTGCAAGTGCTGTCAATTTTTACCATCTAAATTATTCTTGAAGACATTTTCTAAAGGCTCAGTATTTCTTGTGATGGCAGATCAGGTTATGTGAACCAAGCTTTAATTAGATATTTCTAAAATTGTATATTGGAAAAAAAAAAAAAACTTAAAAGAACCAGATATTCTATCAGTAAATTTGAACATTTATTTTGACGTATCTGTGGGAATAAAGAACAAAGACTAGTTTCTACAGAAAGAAAGGAGTCTAGTAGGAGAATGCTCCATAATAAGCTGCAGTAAATAATACACCTTTGGGACAAAGGTAAACAACAAAAGGACTAGACTTTTGCAGAATTACAGTGTGGTGAGTATAAGATGAGGCCAGGGTGATAATATGGTAAAGTTGGGGATAGGAGATGGAGTTGAAGGCACTGTGCTTTGTAGGTCATTATTAAGACTGCTATTTAAGAAGGACAGCAAATCATTGAAACATTCTGAGCAGATAAATGATATTCTCTTTTCATTTTACTGTTCTGGCTGTGGTGTGGAGAAAAGGCTAAATGAAACATGGATAGGAGCAAAGAGAAAATTTAGGAGGCTACTACAATAATTCAGAAGTTTTCCCTGGTAGTTCAGCTGGTAAAGAATCCACCTGCAATGGAGGAGAGCCTGGTTCGATTCCTGGGTCAGAAAGATCTGCTGGAGAAGAGATAGGCTATCCACGCCAGTGTTCTTGGGCTTCCGTTGTGGCTCAGCTGTAAAGAATCTGCCTGCAATGCCCAAGACTTGGGTTCAATCCCTGAGTTAGGAGGATGCCCTGGAGAAGGAAACAGCTACCCACTCCAGTATTCTGATCTGGAGAATTCTATGAACTCTATAGTCCATAGGATTGCAAAGCTTCAGGCATGACTGAGCAACTTTCACATTTCACCAAAATAATCCAGACAAAGATGATGGTAGTGAGGAGAAGATAGCGAAGAAAGCTGAAAATCTGGATATATTTTGATTGGGTGTTAGCCATATTTCCTCAACTGTTGAATATAGAATGAAAAAGAGACAAATCCAAAGTTGTGGTGAAAACAGCTGGAAATATAAAATTTTTGTTATCTAGATTGAAGAAGCAGTCACAGGGCTCATGTTTTGAAACTGCCAAATTTGAAATACTGTTGAATATCCAAGTAGGGTTCTGAATAGTAAGTTGGATTTATGACTGGCTATATGATACATTTAAGACTAATCATCATGTAGGTAGAATCTGTATTCATGAGACTAGATGAGATTGCCAATGGAGTGGAGGTAGATAGAGGAATAAAGGTGATGGGCCCTAGATAGAGTCAGTCGTCAGTGACCATAATTGCAGCTAGCACATTATTATGACTCCAGTGCATATCAGTGCATTCACTAGAAATGTTTTCATTGCCAGAAACAAACAACTTTTATAGGGATAGGGAGGTATTTATACCAGGAAGTCCAGGACTGCTGCTGCTTCTGAGGTTGCCCCGTAATGAAATTAGTTGGCCAGGCTATTTTCTTTCTCATACCCAACCATTGTCTGACCTTATGCTTGAATTTAAAGTAGTTATTGCAACTTCATGTGAAAAACAGAAAGAGAGAAGGAAGGACAGGGAAAGAAGGAAAAGAAGTCATCCTAGTCAAGTCTATCTTTTTAAAAATCATTTTCTGGAAACCTCAAGCAGAAATTTCTGCAGCTTCTCAAAGTAGCAGCTGCAAGATAGTCTAGAAATGGATTTCAGCTTTGCCTGCCCTATAGAAGTGGTCAGCAAACTTTCAATGCAAAGGGTCAGAGTAAGTATGGCATACATTTCATGCCATGTGGTCTCTGCCCCAGCTACTCAATGTCGCCACTGTAGTGTAAAAAAAAAAAAAAAAAAAAAAGGATGAAAAATATCTAAGTGAATGAGTGTGACTGTGTTTTAACAAAATTTTTTTACAAAACAAGCAACCCTCCAAATGTGGCCTGTGGGTAGTAGCTTAATGATTCCTACTCATTTAAGTAAAAGAAAGAAAAAAGGGAGACTGTTTGGGGGCTTTTTATGGAGACAGTGGGCAGGGAGATATTTTACAGTGTATACTCCAGGGAGCTAATATATAGTAAGGATAATCTGACACTAAGAGGAAGAATACTAGATAATAGAGAGAAAAAGCAGACTTACATTCAGCTCTAGCACTTAATATCAATGTGACCCTGAATCAGTCACTTAACCTTGTAGTGCCAAGTTTTCTCATTAATGAAATGAAGATAATAAAACCTGTCTTACCTACCTCTACAGATTGCTGGGAAAATTGAATCAAATAATGAGATGTGAAATGAAAGTGAATTTGAAAACTGTCTGTTGTTCACAAGTATATGATACTTAGAGGCCAGGCCTCCCCACCCCTCCAAAAAAAAAAAAAGATCCATTGTATCAAGTATACTGAACTCTTTTGAAAGTATCTTTTTTATACAATTACAAAATGAAACATAACACACTGCAGGAAGATAAGATGTTACCTTTGTAGCCTATTCCTGCTGAGAAAAGTGAGGAGAGGAAAGTGAACTCATGTGAATTATTGGAAGGTGTAGGTGAAAAACGAATAGATATATAAAAATCAGAAGAGTAAGGCTTATCATATACAGTTAACAGAAAATATAATTCTAACAAGAGTTTGGAGAAAAATTCATTATATGGTATCGTTAAACTAGCACATCTTTATAAATGCTCATTTATTATATAAAATGCAAGCAATGACTTTCTATATATAGACATAATTTTCTGGGTTACTTTGATATTTTCCTTTTATTGAATACAGAGCTATTCGGGACCTAGCCTTAGACATCTTCAGTTATGGCCATAAACTCATCCTCATTTCTCAGTTTGCTCTAAAACTCTCAGGAAATTATTTCACTTATCTTGGATTCAGTTTCTTCCTGTGTGGAATGTGGACATTTAATTACTCTTTGTTGTTCATTGCTTAGTCGTTGTCTCCCAACATTTGCTGAAAATCATGTCCACTGAGTAGGTGAGGTCATCAAACCATCTGATCCTCTGTTGTTCCCTTCTCCTCCTTCCCTCAGTCTTACCCAGCATCAGGGTCTTTTCCAGTGATTTGACTCTTTGCATCAGGTGGCCAAAGTATTGGAGCTTCAGCTTCACCATCAGTCTTTCGAATGAATATTCAGGGTCAATTTCCTTTAGGATGGACTGATTTTATCTCCTTCCTGCCCAAGGGACTCTCAAAATCTTCTCCAGCACTACAGTTCAAAAGCATCAATTATTCAATGCTCAGCTTTCTTTATTGTCAGACACTCACATCTGTACATGACTACTGGAAAAACCATAGCTTCTAATATACAGACCTTTGTTGGCAAAATGATGTCTCTGCTTTTTAATATCCTGTCTAGTTTTGTCATTGCTTTTCTTTTCCTTGGAGCAAGTGTCTTTTTAATTCCATGGCTGCAGTAACTGTCTGCAGTGATTTTGGAGCCTGAGTGATAGTTTATAGTAAACTTTGCTTTATATCATCATTTTGTAGGTTGGCAAACATAAATTACCCAAAGCTATGCCATTTGTAAAAGCAACTTCACAATGTCTATGTTAATTAGATCAATAAACAAACATCAATACCAGGTATCAATTCACTAGTGAATATCCCCCAGTTCACACAGGCCTGAAATTCATTTCAGTTTAATTTTCTTGAATTGGAATTGTTTGGTTTGTAAGTGCCTAATTCTCTTTAGGCCAATTAAATAGAGCTCATTGACCAATTAGCCTTGAGCAATGCTGTCCACGGATTAAGACACACACACTGAGACACACGTAAATCTGGACAGTGAGAAACTTCACAGTTTTCCATTTGAAATTTAAAATGTCTCTTTGCTTTTTTTTTTTTTTTTCCCCCTCCCTTGGCCTGAAGTTCTTCTAACAATTTGCTCATGGCTGGAGTCCCAGATAGAGTGGGTGGTATATCTCAAGGACATGGTAAAAGTTAACTTCAGGTTTTTTCCCAACATGTTTCTGTTTCTCAGGCAAGATCACCAAAAAAGTATTTTAACAAGCCAGCTTTTTCCTAATTGCATGTACAAGAAGAACCGGTTTTGCAATTTCAAAAAGATTTCATTTTAACCAATTTTCTCCAGAGTCTAAGGAATATCATGGCCATTTGGTGTCAAAAATGTCATCTCTCCTTTTTGTAGCCATAGTATTATAGCTAAAATTTGAACCAGAAAGTGTTCAAATTGGCTCTGATGACAGAGGTAGACTAACTGATAAACCACTGTCCCAGCAGTGATTGTCTCTCTGGAGGGGAGGTCTTCTCTTACAGCAAAGAAAGCCTGCATATAAGGGAATTTTTTTAGGTTCTGGGTATCACACTCATCCCATTTTTTCCAAGATACACTTCAAAAGTTTGGTCTTGGAATTGTTAGTTCCCACCTGTAAGAGAGAAAAGTGTGGTGCTCAGGACCATGCCTTTTTTCCTGCCAGAGGTGTCCCTCCCTGCTCTAGATGGGGGTGGAGACCGGTCTTCCACCCCAGTTTCCTTCCCTGGCCAGAGTTAACCCATCTCTTACCAGAGCAGGTGTCCCAGTAACATCCCCCTTCATGCTACTACTGAGGTGGGGTGGTGATGCATCAGGGGTAGACCTGATGGCATCCCAGACTGATGTCCAGTTCCCCACCATTAACACTTTGGTTTGATTTCCCCTTTATTTGTGTTGCCACCAGAGGCAGAGCAGAGTAGTCTTCCAGAATGTCTTCCAAGCAAGAGACCACTAGGGGAAATATCTGTCTCTTACATGCCTCTACACATTCCTGAACATATTTCTGACTGCAGTAGAAGTGGTAAGTTCATATCAGACTATGTGATAGCAAAGGAGGTGCTGGAGGGCCACCCTATGAGGGAAATAATGATAATACTCTTTCCTGTTCATGGAGTGTCAAAGTCAGCCGTTCTATTCCTGTCCAGCAGATTGTACCAAAAGAATATCTAAGGAGTTGAGACAGGAGCCCTCAAAGGACTTTTTCTGGTCTGTTAAAAGCTAGTGCCTCCATGGGAATAAGCCCACTGCATTTCCAATCTGTCCAAACATGGGGTTGCTCCAATCTACAACCTCAGGAAATCCACATTCACCAGCAATACCTCTATCCATATTGTCCAGAGGCATTGCTGTGACAAAACCTTGCCTCTGGGTCTCTGAGGTCAGGATGGTGATTTCCAGCCTGAGAAATGTCCTTGGAGCTAGAGCTCCAGCTAGCTCACAAATGTGTTTCTGTCTGCAGTGTCCTATAAAGTTTGGAATGGGATCCTGCTAGAAAAACACAATAACAGCATGGATTGCAAGTTCCCTGAAAGTCTACAATCAATCAGGCACACTACGTTAGTAGCTTTAATTCCCCAAGCAGTTATAAAATGGTCAGAGAGACCAGAAAAAAAAAAAAAAAACTGTCTGGGGAAAAGAAGTTCAGTCCATATGCTTCTGAGTTAGTAAGAAGAGACATTACAACAAAAGAGAAAAACAGCCCCAGCTCTGAGTATTCTTACCTTGTCTTGAAGATTCCAGGTAAGCCACCAAGATGATAGCTTACAGTGAATGGGGAATGGTGCTGCCGGATTAGTGGTCTCTGAAGAAGATTTAACTCCGGGACCAAAGGCCCAGTCTCAGACACTCAGCTTCATGCAGATCTCAGTTAAAGTGAAAGTGACAGAAAAAGTTACTAACATAGATATCGAAGGGGGCAAGAGTACCTGCTGCACTAGATTCAGTTCAATTCAGTCATTCAGTCACGTCCGGCCCTTTGCGACCCCCTGAATCACAGAATGCCAGGTCTCCCTGTCCATGACCAACTCTCGGAGTTTACTCAAACTCATGTCCATCGAGTAGGTGATGCCATCCAGCCATCTCACCCTCAGTGGCCCCTTCTCCTCCTGCCCCCAACCCCTCTGAAGAGTCTTTTCCAATGAGTCATCTCTTCGCATGATGTGACCAAAGTATTGGAGTATCAGCTACAGCATCAGTCCTTTGAAGGAATAACCAGGACTGATCTCTTTAGGATGGACTGGTTGGATCTCCTTGCAGTCCAAGGGACTCTCAAGAATCTTCTCCAACACCACAGTTCAAAAGCATCAATTTTTCAGCACTCAGCCTTCTTCACAGTCCAACTCTCACATCCATACATGACTACTGGAAAAACCATAGCCTTGAATAGATGGACCTTTGTTGGCAACATAATGTCTCTGCTTTTTAATAAGTTATCTAGTGTGGTCATAACTTTCCTTGCAAGAAGTAAGTGTCTTTTAAATTCATGGTTGCAATCAACATCTGCAGTGATTTGGGAACCCCAAAAAATAAAGTCTGAAACTGTTTCCATTGTTTCCCCATCTATTTCCCATGAAGTGATGGGACCAGATGCCATGATCTTCGTTTTCTGAATGTTGAGCTTTAAGCCAACTTTTTCACTCTCCACTTTCACTTTCATCAAGAGGCTTTTTAGTTCCTCTTCACTTTCTACCATAAAGGTGGTGACATCTGCATATCTGAGGTTATTGATATTTCTCCCGACAATCTTGATTCCAGCATGTGCTTCTTCCAGCCCAGTGTTTCTCATGAGGTACTCTGCATAAAAGTGAAATAAGCAGGGTGACAATATACAGCTTTGATATATTCCCTTTCTTATTTGGAACTAATCTGTTGTTCCATGTCCAGTTCTAACTGCTCCTTCCTGACCTGCATACAGATTTCTCAAGAGTCAGGTCAGGTGGTCTGCTATTCCCATCTCTTTCAGAATTTTCCACAGTGTATTGTGATCCACACAGTCAAAGGCTTTGGCATAGTCAATAAAGCAGAAATCGATGTTTTTCTGCAACTCTCTTCCTTTTTCCATGATCCAGCGGATGTTAATAATTTGATCTCTGGTTCCTCTGCCTTTTCTAAAACCAGCTTGAACATCAGGAAGTTCACGGTTCACGTATTGCTGAAGCCTGGCTTGGAGAATTTTGAGCATTACTTTACTAGCGTGTGAGATGAGTGCAAGTGTGTAGTAGTTTGAGTATTCTTTGGTATTGCCTTTCTTTGGGATTGGAATGAAAACGGACTATTTCCAGTCCTGTGGCCACTGCTGAATTTTCCAAATTTGCTGGCATATTGAGTGCAGCACTCTCACAGCATCCTCTTTCAGGATTTGAAACAGCTCAACTGGAATCCCATCACCTCCACTAGCTTTGTTCGTAGTGATGTTTTCTAAGGCCCACTTGACTTCACATTCCGGGATGTCTGGCTCTAGATGAGTGATCACACCATCATGATTATCTGGGTCGTGAAGATCTTTTTGTACAGTTCTTCCATGTATTCTTGCCACCTCTTCTTAATATATTTTGCTTCTGTTAGGCCTGTACCATTCCTGTCCTTTATTGAACCCATCTTTGCATGAAATGTACCTTTGGTATCTCTAATTTTCTTGAAGAGATCTCTAGTCTTTCCCATTCTGTTGTTTTCCTCTATTTCTTTGCATTGATCACTGAGGAAGGCTTTTTATGTCTCCTTGCTATTCTTTGGAACTCTGCATTCAGATGCTTATATCTTTCCTTTTCTCCTTTGCTTTTCATTTCTCTTCTTTTCACAGCTATTTGTAAGGCCTCCTCAGACAGCCATTTTGCTTTTTTGCATTTCTTTTCCAAGGAGATGGTCTTGCTCCCTTTCTCCTGTACAATATCATGAACCTCTGTTCATAGTTCATCAGGCACTCTGTCTATCAGATATAGTCCCTTAAATCTATTTCTCACTTCCACTGTATAATCATAAGCGATTTGATTTAGGTCATACCTGAATGGTCTAGTGGTTTTCCCTACTTTCTTCAAGTTAAGTCTGAATTTGGCAATAAGGAATTCATGATCTGAGTCACAGTCAGCTCCTTGTTTTGTTTTTGCTGCCTGTATAGAGCTTCTCCATATTAGGCTGCAAAGAATATAAATTGAGCTGGACCTTATATACTTCTCACCTAGCTGCTGAGAATAGATTAAAAAATGCTTCAAGGCTGTGAGAATTTTACCCAGACCGTTTCCCATAACATTCATCCTGGGATGACATCAGCACAAGATTATCCAGAAGAAACAGGTTAGCTCAGATCTCAAGGCTGTGGAAGTTTTCACTCAGACCTTTTCCCATAACACACATCCAAAGCTCAAAAAAAAAGTCCTTGAACAAGAGATACCATTGCCTATAAGGCCTATTTGTCTAAGGCAAAAGAATGTGAAAAAGAAAGAATGTTTACCTCTTCCTTAAAGGGGTCTTAGGCTTGAACTCCTTATCAACCTGCCTAAGTAAACTCTCTCACAAGAAAACAAAATCTCTCACTGTTTCCACTTTTTGCCCTTTTATTTTCCATGAAGTGGTGGGACCGGATGCCATAATCTTAGTTTTCTGAATGTTGAGTTTTAAGACAACTTTTTCACTGTCCTCTTTCACCTTCATCAAGGTGTTCCTTTTTGCTTTCTGCCATTAGATTGGTGTCTCTGCATCTGAGGTTATTGATATTTCTCCCAGGAATCTTGATGCCAATTTGTGCTTCAACTAGCCCAGCATTTCTCATGATGTGCTCTGCATATAACTTAAATAAGCATGGTGATGGTTAACAGTCTTGATGTACTCCTTTCCCAATTTTGATCCGGTCTGTTGTTCCATATTCAGTTCTAACTGCTGCTTCTTGACCTGCATACAGGTATCTATCTATAATTTATTTAGAAGTTCCATCCACCAAATTCATTGTGAAATTCAATATTTTTCTCACATATAATTTTGCTAAATAAATGTTACATTATATTTTTAGATTTTTTTCCAGTTATATATTGACCAAACAATAGAATGAAAGACTTACAAAGTCTTTAATGTTTGAATATAAAAAGCAGAGATACAGTCTATCAAGAAAATGTTAATAAAAAAAAAAAGAAAATGTTAATGAAAGAATGTTCTATCAGGTTTAGCTGTATATTTTCCCTGCCTTCCCAAGAAAGAAATTTGAAGTTCCTACCAGTCTCAATATCTAACCAAAGCCCAGGCGCTCTCAGTGATGTGTTGGTCTCTGGATGAAATCTGGATGTTAATTCTCTTGATTAGAGATCAATGATACACATTCCTTACCATATAGTGAATGGTGAAGGAGACACAGGAAAACCACCATGAATGCGTGAAATAAGAACAGAATATATAAAGGCCATTGGTCAGAAGCAACTGCAGTATCCAGTTGTGCTGAATTTGTGAGGGGCTCATGTGTTTCCTTGATCAGAACCTGATTCCATTTCCTGGCATTAGCATCCACATACATTTCTCTTCATGTTTTGGATTTGACTTCAGGGAGTTCCTTTTTTGTTTGTTTGTTTTGTTTTGTTTTTTATCCTTCCTGACTACATCAGAACAGAGGATATGAAAATTTGCTTTCTCTTGAGTTTGTGCAGGTTTTAATTTTTTTAAACCTTTTTCACATTTTCAGAAAATTTGGGTCATTGTAATTCTCAGTCACAGAGATTCAGAGAGGTAGAGGTTTTATGGAACAACTCCCTTAAAGATATATCTTTTTTTAAAAAAAAAAAAGATAAATTTATTTATTTATTTCATTTATTTATTTGTGGTTGTTCTGGTCCTTCATTGCTGCATGCAAGCCTTTTCTAGTTGTGGAGAAAGGGGATACTCTTCTTTGCAGTGAATGGGCTTCTCATTGTATCGGCTTCTTCTATTGCAGAGCACAGGTTCTAGGCAAACAGACTTCAGTGCTCAACAGCATGTGGGCTCAGTAGTTGTGGCCCATGGCTTAGTTGCTCTGTAGCATGTGAGATCTTCCTGGACCAGGGATCAAACCCATGGATCCTCAACTGGCCAGTGGATTCTTAACCACTGTCCTACCAGGGAAGTTCCTAATTCTTTTTCATGATTCCAGGAAAAGATAAAAACTTTGTAAAAATGATTCCATATGTAGCTAATCTTTTTCTTACTATTATTGTTCACTCCACCTTTAGGCTGAGATACTTGTTATTGTATCTTACATATGTAATTTTCTGAATTACCCTTTCCCCACTGTTGCTAACTCCTGTTCTCATCACTCCATTCCTGTTCTGCATCATTAATTTAATCCATATTAAGGTCTATGTATCCCTGACCTGTGGCAGCTTTAAATAAATATTGAATTTCTCTGGACAGAGGATCCATTCTACCCCTGAGTCAAGCACATGGGTAGTAGATTAAGATTCTGATTATTTATTCTCTCTCTTTCCCACCTGGAGTCTTACTCTTGGGAATATCCCTGTGAATCCCATAGTACATTGATTAGGCTTTTGAACATTCTAGACCTTCAAGTAACATGAGACTACTGGAAGCATACAGGAGATAACAAAAAAAAAAAAAAAAAAAGGAGTATGATCTGGCCTTAGAATACATCCCAACTGTAGGCAGTGGCACTGCTTTAATTTCAAAAGTGCAACAATGTCTGAACCAGAAATAGGAATCCCAAAAGGATTTGATTACTTGTTAACCTGAACAGCAAACAGTAGAACAAGAAAACTGTTGTTAGATCTTGGGCCATACAATCTCCCAGAATTAAGCAACTTGTCTATAAATGTCTTGCCTCATGGTTTCTGAAAGTACAAAAAGTGTATGTGAGATGACACATGTGAAATCCCCTTGGTACAGCCAGGTATTGCACAAGCCTCGGTGACTTTGAAAATGGTTGCTAACTGGACATCCAGCTGTTATCTGGGAGCTGTGTTTGACAAGTCTGTAATAAAGGGATTCAAATAATAATTTTAAGACATTCTCAAGAAAGTTCAATAAACATCATTTTTATAACTGACACATATTATTATCTTTGCAAATGATTATTTCAATGTAGAATTCTAAGTACAATTTTAAATTAACAATAACCGCATTTAACTTTAAGGACTATATTATGAATTTTCTTTTAAGGAAAGTCTTCTTGTTTAATGGTTTTAGAGTTAGATGGAAATGACTGTCAGGAGAATTTCCAATTTAAGAAAAAATGAAAACAGATTCAACCAATTAATGATGTAAATTCCTATCTAGCATATAAGCAATTACATTTAAACTTCAGAAACTTATATCAAACTCTTTAAATTGGATTTAAATGGTCAACTTAAAAATGTAACATATTTATGTTCTAATTATATGAGAATATTTACAACTTCTTTTGCTTAAAATATGTGGTAGTATATTAACATATTCACACCAGAGTTGTCCTTATTTAACAAAGAAAAGTCACAGAATTAAACATGTTTCTCTTGTTTCATCGAATTTATCTGACAGAAAGCAAACAAAAGGAGCAAAAATGTGTAATTCTGAATTTTCCATTATGCCTGGGTTAGTTTCCTATTTCTTCCACAAGAAATTACCACAGATTTAGTGGCAGAAAATGACACATTTCTTATCCTACAGCTTTAGTAAGGTCTGAAGTTAGATGGGCCCAGACTCTCTTTCAGTCTGCCAGGGTTGAAGCCAGGGTGTTGGCAGGAGGGTCTGTTTCCCTGGGGCGTCTGTTTCCCTGTTCACTCAGATTGCAGCCAACTTCAATCCATTGTGCTGTGAAACTGAGGACTTTCTTTTCTGACTGCTTGTAGGTGAGGTCACTCATGGTTTCTGGGGCTGCCTAAATTCCTTGACTCATGACCCACTGCCTATTTAAAACCAGTAACATAAGGTTAAAACCTTCTCAGGCTTGAGTCTCTCCTCCTCCCCTTTTCCCATGGCATATTTTTACTTTATTTAGAATTTTTTAAAGGCTTAAGTAATTAAATAGTGGGCTTCCCTGGTAGCTCAGTTGGTAAAGAATATGTCTGTAATGCAGGAGACCTGGTTTGATTCCTGGGTCAAGAAGATCCCCTGGAGAAGAGATAGGCTACCCACTCCAGCATTCCTGGGCTTCCCTCGTGGCTCAGACAACAATGTATCCGCCTGCAATGTGGAAGACCTGTGTTCAATTCCCAGGTTGAGAAGACCTCCTGGAGAAGGGCGTGGAGACCCACTCCAGTATTCTTGCCAGGAGAATCCCCATGGACAGAGGAGCCTGGTGGGCTACAGTCCATGAGGTTACAAAGAGTTGGACAGGACTGAGCAATTAAGCACACCCAGTGGTTAAATGGTACCATGTAGACAATTCATGATAATCTTACCGTCGTCAGGTCCAAACCCTTAATCACATATATAAATTTTATTTGCCACATAAGGTAACATTCACAGTGTAACATATTTATCACATTAGGGGGTGAAGATTAAGAAAACCAGCTCCTGGCTATCCAAATACTTATCACCCTATAATACAAAGTCTGGACTTAAAACACATTACACTTACCGACAGAAATGCTCAGAGAAACTCTCATTGCTCTTGCATGAGTTTGAGATATTTACATACCTTCTATGCCTGATATCATAACTTTTAAAAGAATATTTTCTTTAGTTCCTAAACTTTACTATGAGGTATTGAATTAGATATTAATTTTATTTTGATATATTTTCCTAGTATAATATCTATCTATAATATCATTCATTTATCTCACTCATTTATGTATAATTACTATCCTAAAAATAGCACACATCAATTATAGACTGTAATACATTCTTCCAAGTTTTTACACTCTTGCTTCCTGGTCCATATGAACTTATGTTCAAGAAAGGTGAATTATGTTTATTGATACAAGAAATTCACAAGGATATTAGCCATCCTTTGTCCCATTCTATTTTAAAAGTAAACTGAATGCATTATTCATTGTTCAATGAATGTCTACTGGGCAATATTTTCAGAAATTCACATATGTTACTTTTAATTCACAAATAATTGCACATTTGGTTAACTATGAATCGATTCAAGAACCTAAACTGATTAAGTGTATTTAATTAGATACCTATTTGGCACCAAAATGCCTTCTCCCTCCAATTATTCTTTAAAATAAATTTATTGAATGCCTATCATGTGCCAAATGGCACCTCACTCTAGTACTCTTGCCTGGAAAATTCCATGGACGGAGGAGCCTGATAGGCTGCAGTCCATGGGGTTGCAAAGAGTCGGACACGACTGAGCGACTTCACTTTCACTTTTCACTTTCATGCATTGGAGAAGGAAATGGCAACCCACTCCAGTGTGTTTGCCTGGAGAATCCTAGGGGCGGGGGAGCTTGGTGGGCTGCCGTCTATGGGGTTGCACAGAGTCGGATATGACTGAAGCGACTTAGCAGCAGCAGCAGCAGCAGCAGCAGCATGTGCCAGACTCACTTCTGGTTTCATTAGCCCTGTACTAAGAAAACATAAGTATGACTTCATCAAAGTCATGCCTGTCTGTTATGTTCAAAGACAAATGGATTCATTCCAAGTAGCTGTTGAAAAATTGCCCAAGTTATTTTGAGCTATGGAGGCATCTGAAATATCTGCATTAAATTTTGAGGTGACTGGTTTCAAGGTATAAACATCAATTTACAGATAAGAGACTTAAACATTAAGGTGATGAATTTTCAAGTAGTAATACAACTACAAACATATTGGTTCCTCCTTGACAATGACTCAGCCAGGCTTTGTCCTTTTGCCTGTTCTCATGAAAAGAGAAGAGGAAATGCAGCTATATTGTCAGAGAGGGGTTGTAGATGATCAACTACACCAGTTCCTGGGCCCAGCACTCAGGTGGTACTCCTGTCCAGTTTTGTAGTCTAAACCTCATCCCACAGGCAAAGTGTTAGAACAGAACTGTTATTCCTAACTGGTAAGAAAATTCATTAAGTAGTTTCATTTCAAACTACAACAGCAGCTTGAAATATACTTTCTTTAAAACTTCTTTATATATCATGGGAGTCTACTAAAGAACATATTTTCTCCTGTGTATTTTAATCTGTAAAATATATGTTCACCCTAATATGAATAGGTATATAACACAATTACTAAATACTTGGGAACATGAATGTATTTGCTTTACTTTTGATTTCTCACACTGAAATTTTTCTTTGTAGTGTTTATTCTTTACCTTGAAAGTACTGAAAACCATGCAATAATTTAGAAATAAATGAAATCCTTTTTGGCCAAAAGATAAACAAAAAAGCAAATGTATTGGCAATAAGTTGGGATCACATTTCTCACCAACCTGCTACCTGCATATTATTAACATATTTCATAAATATTTGGAAATTTGATAAGGAAAATTATATTTTATAATTAACTTCTTATTTCCTTATTAATGATGTTAAACATATTTTCACATACTATTCAGCTTTTCTATATCTTATTTTATGAACAAATAGTTCATTATATTTTCATATTTTCTCATTGGATCATTTTTGTTTTTATCATCATCTCTGTTATTTTTTATACAGTAATTTATAGCTTTGTGATATGATTTTAGTAAATGGTCATACTTAATTTGTATGCCCTTTAATTTCATTTACATTTTAATGCATATTAAAGTTAAATTTTTAAATGCTTAAAAATGTGTATTCTCCTTCCCAACTAACCCATGATGTCAATAAGTCTGAAACTATCTTACAGTGCATTTCTCTTCAATAGAATAATTCAAATCAGGCATCCTAAATATTCATTTTTAGCATTTCAAGGAAAGATAAATCTGACATCACTCTCATAAAACTTTTGTATAGAACCAAAACAAGTAAAAATAATCATTGAAATAATGCATATATTTGGGAACTTAAATGCAGCTCCTATCACTATTTTTATCACATAACAATTTATAATAAGAGATGCTCCTAAGGACAACTGAATATAACAGCAAAAATTATTTTGAAATCTCTAAATGAGGAAAGTAATATAAAAGCTAACATATTCAAGATAATTTTAGTTTTCACCTTAATTACAAGTAACTTATTGCAGGATGAATGTATTCAGTGTGACCTGTATAAATGGAGGGAAAACAAAGTCAAAATGAATTTCTGATCTGCAAAGACACTCTCTGCTTCCAACCATTAAGAAGGAAACAACAGATCCAGCTAACCACTGGGAAGATGTAAAATGCAGCCCAGACAGTGTCGCCTAGAAGAACACTGATTCCACCTCATTCTCATCTCAATGTAGACATCACTTTAGTGCTGATATAAACCTTAAAAGTTGTTCAGTTACATTTATAGTTCTCTTTCTCTCTTCTGCCTGGAGGCTTAGGAACTGCTTGCTTTCTTTATGTCCCTTCTATAACTTGGAACAATATTTGCCACAAGGGGAGGAAAATGACAGCATAACACTGCAGATGAAAATATCTGGTGAGTCAGTCAGCTTCATTCCCACAGTGCTGCCATGATCTGTATTTGGATGACTCATAATATTAAAATTCAGAAAAGGAGACACACTAAGAAAATATTTTAAAATGAAAATTTTAAATAATAGACTACAATCTTATGCAAGATATGCATTGCTAACTTTATCTAATTTAAATTCAGGTTTCTTAAGCAATTTTTTCCCAAAGGAGGTGTGCTAGGAAAATTTCTTAAAAATAATAACAAACAGTTTTGTCTTAATTCTGCCTTCTTTTAATTGAAGTTTAAATGATTTATGATGTTTCAGGTAAACAGTTTGTTTTTATATATATATAAATATGACTGAAGAATATATATATATTTATATGACTGAAGAATATTTCTCATATTATTTCCCATTATAGGTTATAACAAGATATCCTTGTTGTTTGTTTATTTAATATATAGTAGCATGTATCTGTCAGTTCCAAACTCCTAACTCATCCCCTCTTTCCCATTTGAGAACCATAACTTTGTATGGTTGTGAGTCTGTACCTTTTCAAATTAGAGTATTATCCAGCTATATGCCCAGAGGTGGGATTGCTGTATCATATGGTAACTTTATTTTTAGATTTCTACATTCTTAATGTTATCAGGAAGGTAAATTTTCAGTTCAGTTCAGTTCAGTTGCTCAGTCATGTCTGACTCTTTGCGACCCCATGCATTGCAGCATGCCAGGCCCCCCTGTCCATCACCATCTCCCGGAGTTCACTCAAACTCACGTCCATCAAGTCAGTGATGACATCCAGCCATCTCATCCTCTGTCGTTCCCTTTTCCTCTTGCCCCCAATCCCTCCCAGAATCAGTCTTTTCCAATGAGTCAACTCTTTGCATGAGGTGGCCAAAGTACTGGAGTTTCAGCTTTAGCATCATTCCTTCCAAAGAACATCCAGGGCTGGTCTCCTTTAGAATGGACTGGTTGAATCTCCTTGCAGTCCAAGGGACTCTCAAGAGTCTTCTCCAACACCACAGTTCAAAAGCATCAATTCTTCAGCATTCAGCTTTCTTCACAGTCCAATTCTCACATCCATACATGACCACTGGAAAAACCATAGCCTTGACTAGATGGACCCTTGTTGGCAACATAATGTCTCTGCTTTTTAAATAAGCTATCTAGTTTGGTCATAACTTTCCTTGCAAGAAGTAAGTGTCTTTTAAATTCATGGTTGCAATCAACATCTACAGTGATTTGGGAACCCCAAAAATAAAGTCTGAAACTGTTTCCTCTGTTTCCCTATCTATCTCCCATGAAGTGATGGGACCAGTTGCCATGATCTTTGTTTTCTGAATGTTGAGCTTTAAGCCAAATTTTTCACTCTCCTCTTTCACTTTCATCAAGAGGCTTTTTAGTTCCTCTTCACTTTCTACCATAAAGCTGGTGTCATCTGCATATCTGAGGTTATTGATATTTCTTCCGGCAATCTTGATTCCAGCATGTGCTTCTTCCAGCCCAGGGTTTCTCATGAAGTACTCTGCATATAAGTTAAATAAGCAGGGTGACAATATATAGCCTTGATATACTCCCTTTCCTATTTGGAACCAATCTGTTGTTCCATGTCCAGTTCTAACTGTGGCCTCCTGACCTGCATACAGGTTTCTCAAGAGGCAGGTCAGGTGGTCTGCTATTCCCATCTCTTTCAGAATTTTCCACAGTTTATTCTGAGCCACACAGTCAAAGGCTTTGGCATAGTCAATAAAGCAGAAATATGTGTTTTTTTCTGAAACTCTCTTGCTTTTTTGATGATCCAGTGGATGTTGGTAATTTGATCGCTGGTTCCTCTGCCTTTTCTAAAACCAGCTTGAACATCAGGAATTTCATGGTTCACATATTGCTGAAGCCTGGCTTGGAGAATTTTGAGCATTACTTTACTAGTGTGTGAGATGAGTGCAATTGTGCAGTAGATTGAGCATTCTTTGGCATTGTCTTTCTTTGGGTTTGGAAAGAAAACTTACCTTTTCCAGTCCTGTGGCCACTGCTGAGTTTTCCAAATTTTAAATCACTCATAAAATATTTAACAGGTTCATTCATTAAGTTCTTAACTTATATTACTAATCTGGTCAATTAATATTAAATACATCCAAAATCACTGCAGATGGTGATTGCACCCATGAAATTAAAAGACACTTACTCCTTGGAAGGAAAGTTATGACCAACCTAGATAGCGTATGAAAAAGCAGAGATATTACTTTGCCAACAAAGATCCATCTAGTCAAGGCTATGGTTTTTCTAGTGATTGTGTATGAATGTGAGAATTGGACTGTGAAGAAAGCTGAGCACCGAAGAATTGATGGTTTTGAACTGTGGCTTTAGAGAAGACTCTGGAGAGTCCCTTGGACTGCAAAGAGATCCAACCAGTCCATCCTAAAGAGATCAGTCCTGGGTGTTCCTTGAAAGGACTGATGCTGAAGCTGAAACTCCAATACTGTGGTCACCTCATGCGAAGAGTTGACTCACTGGAAAAGACTCTGATGCTGGGAGGGATTGAGGGCAGGAGGAGAAGGGGATGACAGAAGATGAAATGGCTTGATGACATCACCAACTTGATGCACATGAGTTTGGGTAGACTCTGGGAATTAGTGATGGACAGGGAGGCTTGGCATGCTGCGATTCATGGGGTTGCAAAGAGTTGGACATGACTGAAAGACTGAACTGAACTGAACTGAACAGGTTAAAAGTAAAAGTTTTTCCTTTTCTCCAAACTAACATTTTAGTCTGATATTCAATATTTATTTATTTGTTTTAGTTGGAAAACTACCAATTTATTTAGTCCATAACAATAGTACGTAAATGAAGCAAATTGCAATAATGAAAACAACATATATATTCAATTTCCTATGACTGCAAAGACAAAAACATCTTTTTTTTTCTTTTTGCAAGTAAAGTTTATTCTACCAGAAAAAAAATCAAGGAAAGCATCACTTAAAGGAGAATATTTTATCCATCAACCTTAAATCCTATCCACTTTATATCTGCCAGCTTAAATCAGGACCTCTACTCAGTGTTCTGTGGTGACATAAATGGGAAGGAAACCCAGGGTGAGGGGATGTATGCATGCATATAGATGTCTCACTTTGCTGTACAGTAGAAACTAACACAGCACTGTAAAGCAATTATACCCTAATAAATATTAATGAAAGTAAAAGCAAAAACAAAAGACAGCATTGATGACATTCTTTCAATACTACCAATATTGGAGAAGGAAATGGCAACCGACTCCTGTATTGCTTGGAAAGTTCCAAGGACAGAGGATCCTGATGGGCTACAGTCCTTGGGGTTGCAGAGACTCAGATTGGGCTGATCTCTCATGCAAACACTACAAATATAACAGCTATTGCTTCACTTTCAGAACCAAAGGAAAAGCAACACTTGCCTTCAGGAAATAAGTATTGATGAATTGTAAAAGTAAGAAAAAAACACTGAACTTTTCTCTACAGGCAAATTAGATTTAAGGTTGATGTTCAATATTTATTGATACTCAATAAATATCTGTCAACTAACCTCATTAGAGTTACTCAGTATCACCTAAACCAAAGGTCAAATCATATGTAAAATTTTCTCTTTCCATTCAAAAAATCCTAATATTAGAAATCATTTCTTGTAAATGTATATAGTTAGTTTTTTGTTTCAGTGTTTTTGTACATGCTCAATACTGAATTATTTTAAATAGACAAGTTAAATAAAGGTAATTATTTATTTATTTTTTTTTAATGAAGACATTTGTTGAAACATAGAGACAAACAATGCCTCTGACTCTTGGCGAAATTAGTCTCAGAATTGGTTTAACTTGTAGCTTTATTATTTGAAGCAAACAAGTCTGATTAACACATCAGTTGCCTTAAATAGAGCTCCAATTATTTGCAAGAGTAATGAATTTCTAGAGACTGAGTAAATAATTCAGAAGACCAAAACATCAGAATAAATTAGTGAATAAATTCAGAGAATAGAAACACTTCACATGACTATTATCACTAGAAAAATTGCTGTTGCATTATAAAAACAAAAAATGTGCAGGATAAATGCAGAATAAAATCTGACTTCTTAAATTAGATATTAACCTTTTATTACACTATGATACAATTTCATGAAAGTATTTAAAAATTAAAAAAATGGATCTTATAAGTAAATCTTTAATACTTGATGCTATTCTAGGTATTGTCTTTTTTAAATCAAAATAGTTTATGTGAAACTAATTTCTGTTCATAGTACATTACAACATTTTTCTTTAACGATATCTGAGAATTCTTACAGAGATGACTTGGGGATAAATAGGTCTTTAAAAATAAGTGAATACACCTGATCTATGAGAAATGTAATTTAAAAAAATGTAAATATCATCATTGTCTGCTTTGTGCTTGCCTGCTCAGTTGAGTTCACCTCTTCTGTGACCCCATGGACTGTAGCCCACCAGGCTCCTCTTTCCCTGGGATTTTTCAGGCAAGAATACTGAACTTGGTTACTATTTCCTTTTCCAGGGAATTTTCTCAACCCAGGGATCAAACCCATATCTCCTGTGTCTCTTGCATTGCAGGCAGATTCTTTACCTGCTGAGACATCAGATCTTCCTATAATATCATCATTATTATTCCCCCAATAGTAAACAATACAGCAGGGCAAACACTGATTAACTTTGTGTTTACATGCACAATGCTATTTGCACACACATATGTATATACACACATTTTCTGTAAATATTTAATCACAGTTTTGAATATTAAAACTGGAATAAATTATTTTTCTCAGTGAAAATGAAAGTCACTCAGTCATGTCCAACTCTCTGAGACCCCATGGACTATACAGTCCATGGAATTCTCCAGACCACAATACTGAAGTGGGCAGCCTTTTCCTTCTCAAGGGGATCTTCCCAGCCCAGGGATAGAACCCAAGTCTCCTGCAGCTATCAGGGAAGCCCATTTATTTTTTATCCTCAGTTCATTTAAATTGGTCAATACTCATTTAACACCTAATACTTGCTAGTATTGTGCAAGAGATAAAAACTAGATAATAACTTCAATTTTAGTTCAAAATATTAGTCAATAATGTAGAGATGAAATTCAAATGAAGAACCAACATGTTTTATAGCACTTATTTTTAAGCAATTAATTGAATTCAATGATACAAACTACTTGCAATCTAGTTACTAAGCAACATTTTCAAGATTATGAAATAACCAGTAAAATGATTAAGTTTCATCTTTGGTGTATTTTAGAGTTTTGTTTGTGATTCTGCACAGTAGAGAGGGATCTAGTATATGCGGGTAAAGAACAATGTGCTTTCTCTTTTCTCTCTTTCAAGGATGCATGCCTGTGTGTGCATATGCATAATTGTATAAAATCTTTCTGGATAACTTTAAAGACTAATACAGAATTCTTAAAGATTTTATATTGTATGTAAGTGGCATATGAATGTGCTGATAATATTTCATTAACCATTTTGCCACTAAGAGTTGATGACAGATCAAAAACAAACACTGTTGTATTTGCTACAATTGATGCAATCACTTTCTAATCATATAAATGTTTTTCTTGTCAAAAAGAGTAAACCCCAGTTGCATTTGGAGTACACCCAGTTCATTTTTATGCATTTCATTACAGATGCACGTGTGTGCTGAGGCAATTAATGATCCTCTATGTGGAACGTGGGTTCCTAGGGCTTTGGGTGAGTCATTATAGTCACTGGATTTCATCTACCTCATACGATTTGCTAATACAAGTAATTCTAGATGTTTTCACAGGTATAGATGCTGCAAGGTTGCAAGCTTTTCTAGAATTTTTTTTTTAATGCATTGTTATTTTCACCATGATTCAGTTCAGTTGCTTAGTCCTGTCCAACTCTTTGTGACCCCATGGGCTGGAGCATGCCAGGCTTCCCTGTCCAGGAGCTTACTCAGACTCAGGTCCATTGAGTTGGTAATGCCATCCAACCATCTCATCCCCTGTTAACCCTTCTCCTCCCACCTTCAATCATTCCTAGCATCAGGGTCTTTTCATTTTCACCGAATATACAGCATTAAAAGAATGGAGTCTTTGACTCCAGGCAAGAAGCTTCATTAATTAAACTGGAATTCGATTTTTACACAGTCCTGTGTATTTAAGTGAAGTTGTAGCTAGAACAATTTTTTGCTTTGTAGTCTAACTTTTTAGCATCTTATCATCTGTTTTTAAAGTACATATTTTCAAAAACAAGTCATAAGGCATAGTTAGGTAATATTGCAGATAATGATTAAAATTGAAGCTAATCTCTGTGAGATAAACCTAAAAACAATGGGAATTAAAATAAGAAAATATTTTAAAACGTCTCAACTTATATCCTATGGGACTGACACTTTGGTAATAAATGAATTTGCTCTAATTATGGGCACCAAGTTATCTTTAATGACTAAATTATTGTTTGTAGATTTCTGTCAGAAAAGTCCGTGAAAGTTACTGACTCCATTAATGACTCCATTAATTTAGATTCCTTTATTTCATAGTCTGATGAAATACATTTGCTTATAACCATAATCCATCTAAACAAACATCAAAAATTATATTTGAAGACATGAAGGTAAAAAATCAAATTACAAGTGGAAATATATCATGTGTTAGGTGGGGGCCAAGGTAGTGATTTTTTTCAACCATTTTATCAGTATCTGTATAAAAATAATAAGTATTTAATTGAGAAACAAAAGTGCCAGGATCCTTACTTTCTGTTGCTCATATGACTTAAAGTCAAAGAAAGTTTTCTCATTATGTTATAGGATCAATATTCTACTACCCTAAATCTTGCAAACCTATTTTACTTGAACAGATTTAAATAAATTCTGTTTGACTAGCAGTCAGATCATTTACTTGCATTCCTGCCAATATTCACATACAGAATCTTCTTGACTTCAGTTCTTTCTCACTTTCCCTCTTAAAAATGATTTCACTCAGCTGCACCAGAATTAAAATAATGTTTCAAATGCAAATTTCCAACATCATGGATTTTTCCCCCTTTTAAAATACTTATAATCACTATAGCAAAGGATTAATTATTGACAAGATCACTTGAAAAATATTCCTGAAAAGAATTCACCTAGGTCTCCTGCCCCATCCTTTGAGAAGTCATCTTATTAAATAATGAAGTGAATTAATTCAACAAATGTATTAATTCTAATACTTTGAACATCTATTGCATGCCACATGCTGCTGATTTATTATATTTACACTTCAAAAACCTTAATCAATATCGTATATGCACTATTACACTCAGAATAAAGGCAAGAAAATGAAAATTATGAGAGAGAAGTAAACGGAAAAGTTAATATGCTCAAAGTTATCTCTGCTCCTAAACCAAACTGCTTCTGGATATAGTACATTTAAGGAGAGGAAGGGATGTTTGTGGTTCTCTGGTGATGCAGATGGTAAAGAATCCACCCACAATATGGGAAACCCAGATTCGATTCCTGGGTCCAGAAGATCCCCTGCGGTATTGTTGCCTGGAAAATTCCATGGACAGAGGAGCCTCACAGGCCACCGTCCATTGGATTGCAAAGAGTTGCTGCTGCTGCTGCCAAGTCACTTTAGTCGTGTCCGACTCTCTGCGATCCCTTAGACTGCAGCCCACCAGGCTCCTCGTTCCCTGGGATTCTCCAGGCAAGAACACTGGAGTGGGTTGCCATTTCCTTCTCCAATGCATGAAAGTGAAAAGTGAAAGTGAAGTCGCTCAGTGGCATCCTACTTTTAGCGACCCTATGGACTGCAGCCTACCAGGCTCCTCTGTCCATGGGATTTTCCAGGCAAGATTACTGGAGTGGGTTGTCATTGCCTTCTCCAAAAGCAGAGTTGGACACGACTAAAGGTAACTTAGCATGCAGGCAGAGAAGTTTAGAATTAACTAACTTGAAGTTTTAAGGTTGTTATTTACTTTACATATTTATCCTGTTCATACAGTATAACACAATAAAAAATCCTCATCTAAATATCTCTGATATTTTTCATAAAAACTGGTGAACTTTTCTTCTAAGAAGAAAATGTTATGTGAGTAAATAATTTCAAAGAGAAAGAATAAAATGAACATGCTCTTTTCTACAAAATATTGCAGTTTTTAATTTATATGAGATTATTTGCATATTTTAGAGAAGGAAATGGCAACCCATTCCAGTGTTCTTGCCTGGAGATTTCCAGCGATGGGCGCGCCTGGTGGGCTGCCATCTATGGGGTCGCATGGAGTTGGAAACGACTGAAATGACTTAGCAGTAGCAGCAGCATTTGCATATCTTAAGTCCTAAGAAACAATACACAAGAATAAAGATTAATCACTTTCTATAATATACATGAAAAGAAATTATCCATGATTAATACTGCAAAGATAATTGATTATGTAATACCATAATCCACAATACATTTTAATTAAATGACATTAACATTTCATATTTTGGGTTATATAATTGTTCCCTAGTTAACTCACCATTTCAATCATTTAAATTACAGTGTTATTTTTTTCAGGGGTCAGAAATTTATTTATGTGAAACACTTTTATTCTACTAAACAGTTATTAAATAAAATTAAGATTATATCTTAAACAGATCAATTTAGTCAGTTCATAATAAATTTAGTATATTTGTCTGGTTTTCCTTTGAGCAGTGATCAGCTAGATAGAACATACAATAATCTGAATCAGTATCAAGGAAATTTAATTCATCAGATTTCATGAGCTCTAGATTATTTTTTGATTAAAATAGTAGTTATTTAACACACACATATATAGTACATATATCTAATCATGTATGACCATTCCATGAATATGAAGTATATGTACATGTACTCATCCACACAGATATATACATAATCACGCACACATGGTTTAAGGAATATTCAAATGATATTGTCTATCTTGAAGCACTTAGTTTCAATTATTTTACCAGATTGTATTTGCTGTGTTCTTAGTCACTCAGTCGTGTCTGACTCTTTGTGACCCCATGAACTGTAGCCCACCTGGCTCTTCTGTCCATGGGGAATCTCCAGGCCAGAATACTGGAGTGGGTTGCCATGTCCTTCTCCCAACGCAAGGATCAAACCCAGGACTCCTGCATTGCAGGCAGATTCTTTACAGCCTCAGCAAACAGGGAAGACATACGACTGTATTTAGCTGTTTATAATTCTGGAAAGATGTACCTAAATAATTTGATATATTTTATACCAATAAGAGTATTTATTTTTGAGCTTATCAGTGAAATTATTAAAATAATTAGCTTAGACAGGGCTTTTATCAAATGTTATATTTATGACTACAAGGTTTCCTGCATCACTAGAATGAATTAATAATAAATGTAACAAATATAAAGGAAATGCTTAGTTTGCATTTGTTTAGATTATAGAATTATTTTCATGGGTTTCCCTGGTGGCTCAGAACATAAAGAATCTGCCTGCAATGCAGGAAACCTGAGTTCTTTCATAAATTTATTGACCATCGTTTGTTCTTGGTTTCACTTTAGAAACAATTGGTGAGTTTTCAAAATACTGATGAGCAGCAACACCCTAAGTAACTCAGAATTGCTGGGTGTTAGGTCCATAAATTGATATTTTTAGAAGTCTATGGGAAATTTCTCTGTGCAGCCAATGTGGAGAGACACTGCTCTGGAACAACAGGAGTCAGTAATAAATTGATAAGTCCATGCTCTCACAATCTCATACATTTAAACAGGGAATTTCAACAGATCAATCAATGTAATTTTTACAATAAATTCAATCCAATGCTGAATATTTTAAAACAGTATTTCCTGCTTGCTCTGACTTAAGACTTAAAGGAATTTCCCAATATGAACAAAAATTAATATAAAACTTAAAATGAGAAACTTAGTAAACAATCTTCCTAACACACATGTGTTAAACAATTAGAAATGCAGCTTAAATTAATATGTTTTCAAATAATCCATGTAATGTTTCTGTACAAAGAGTTTCATTAAAACTGGTAGAAAGTGTTCTGCTTAGAAAGTGTTCTGCTTAAAAATTGTTAAATTGCAATTGCATAGAAGATGAACTTATGTATGTTGAATATTCTCCATTCTTGATCATAATAAGTAAGGAAGTACATAAAGATAAAGAGAAACCAAGAACATAAACTTTTTTTTTTTCTTAAAAATTCTAATAATACCCACACAACTATCTGATTCAAAAGAAAACAGGGAAAACTTTGCAATAAAAATGTATGCATTATTTCCTGGGCATTAGTATATTAAATTATCAAGTCAGAAACCAACGGGGCCCTTTGGGTCAATAGACCACTTAAGAATTTAGTTAAATTTATATGAGTACAATGCTAGAAAGATAATTGTAATGATATAAAATGATTCAGTTCAATGATTCCAGTGTTGCTTAAGGATAATGAATCTTTTGTATCAGTCATTTGGGAATATTAACATTATTGAATCCTAAGCTTGCTAATGAGCTTTTTGCTAGGAAAAAGTATAAATTACACTGAGTGATATTTTCATTATTATAAGCATGGTATTTAAAAAAGTAATTAGTATGCTTGTGAATAAATAGTAGGATTGGAATTGACTTTGATCACAGGAAGATGAATACTGAAGCCATCATAATAGTTTGTGAAAATTAATATGTTACCAAAACTAGAAAAGTTATAGACATTTAGCATAAAATACAATTAATTTATTTTGATTTAAGATAATGTCAGTTACAGAGGTGTTATGCTACATGTGAATAGAAAGATTTATTTTATTTACTTTCTATGTACCGTGCTCTCCTATATTAACAGCACATGGATTAGGAAACTAACAATGGAAAATGGACCTCCTGAGAGACAGAGAAGTAGAAGGTCTGGAATTTATAGCTCTGAACACTTTTAAAATGATCATAACAGGAAAATATATACATAAAATATATCTAAATGATTAAACAAAATTTATATCTACATTCTCCTCTGAACTTGGACTTCTTCAGATCACATTGCTGGGGACTGGCAATAATAAATGTAAATAATTCCTGTGCCTCTTCAGGTTTAGGTAAATGAAGCTGAACCTGCAAATCTGACGTATGTATGCATATATCAGAAAGATTCCGAGGTATGAGGAATAGTTTTGTAGGCTCTGAATTTGCTTGGGAATCTAACCATTGCCTGTTTAATGGTAAGGTTTAGCATAGGGTTTAGCACAGTCACTGACACAGAGTAGAAACTTAGTAAATAAATATGACGATTCAAGAAGCTAAATATTAATGACTGAATTTGATTTTCATTGGAAGTGACAAATAACTGTCAAATTTGTCCAAGATTGTTTATCCTCATATCCAAGGTCTGGATAAAACTTACTGAATTAAAACAATAAGATTTTTTTTTAATCCATAAAGAAAGAAGAACAGTATGTCATAGTTATAAAAACAGGGTTTAAAAAATTAAAAATTTACAACTATAGAATGCTGTAATCTACAGAAAATAAAGTTCTCTGTAGATTTCTATAGGGCAACTGTAAGACATAAAATGTATCCAGATAATGAGGAAGATGTAACTGACACCTCACACACATGTCCACACACATCTCTGGGGCCTTTGCGGATTTTCACAACTTTGGGGGATTCATTTCTGTGAGGTTAGACTTACTTTAGGTTTTCTGTCTTCCCTGCCTCATAATCCTGCTCTCTAGGATTACTGTCAGTAAACTATTAATTTCTACAACCTAGTCTTACCACAGTTGCTGCTCTGAGGAGGGAGGAAACAACATTTGAGTCACTAGGAAATGTTGGCAATCTTTCCAAGCAAAAAAAAAAAAAAAAGTGTCTTCTCAGACAGACAAACAGACAGATATGGTTTGGCCATGATTCTGTTAGCAAAGACAACTTTAGATCCACTCTCTCATACATACTAAAGTCCATCTACATAGACCAGGTTGTGCTGAAAGGAAGCACAGCATTTATTGAAGGCACCAGGCAAGAAGAACAGGCACTTCATGATCAAAACAGTTGAATTTTCTGAAGGCTTTCAGGGAAGAGAATTTAAAGATAGTATAAGGGAAGGGGTTGCAGGGTGTGTGATCAGCTCTTGCACAATTCTGTTTGGTTGGCATCAATGTGAAGTTACAAGCAAAATCAACTTTCTGGCCTAGGGCATAAGAGCTTGCAGTCCACAGTTTTCATCTGGTTGGGGACTGCTTCCTGTAAAAACAGCATAGGGAATGTGTGTTTGACTTTTATCTATATCTTTCAGGTAACTGAGTGTTCAGTGACTCTATGTGGCAGGTTTATAGTCTAAATTGTTTTCAGTTTCCTAACCCACCAGTTTTTCTTTGTTTCAACATCTTATTTCCTAATAGGTTACTCTTCAGCCACCCTTCAGAGACTCATTGGAGGCCATGAAGATTAAAGCAAAAGCCTTTAACCTCAGACAGGGGCACAGGGACTTGCATATGGTTTCAATCACCCTCCCCATTTCTTTAATAGTCCTCAATCTTGAGGGTAACAGGTTCAGGAAAATCAAGGGAGTAAAAGTTGTAGATGGAGAGGTTAATCATAAACTCAGCAGAGGAATTCAGTTTTAAGGGGTCTAAATTTCAATTTCATTCTAGATGTGATTTTAAGAAAAGTCATTTACCATTTGAGCACCTGATGTGTTACATAATCCAGGGTGCAGTAGTGAATGCAATAAGGAAGTGGCTTCATACCAGAATGAGGCACTTTGGGAGAAAGCACAAAGGCACTGATATGAGAGTGTTTCTGGTGCAGCTGAGAAGTGCAACTCGTGTGACTGGAGCACAGAGAAGAGAGGGAGAGAAAGTAAGGTCTAACCAGTAACCCATATGCTTTGATACTTCGGTTACTTTGTCTCTTATCACTGCGTTGTATCTATCTTTTATTTATTCATTCATTTTTGTCCACACCACAGGGCTTATAGAATCTTAGTTCTCTGACCAGGAATCCAGCCCAGGCCCTTGGCAGAGAAAGCCTGTAGTCTTAATCACTGAACTGCCAAGGAAGTCAAACTATTACTGCATTTTAGGTCCTATTAGAGGATATGATTTCTCTTTCTGTGTCAAAATAAGCTTTCTTATATCTCCATTCTCCCCCTAAATAAACAAAACAAAACAAACCAATATACCCTGACCTGGTACCAAGTTTGTGCTATTTTCCATAGCATGGACAGTATTTTTGGTAAAATATCTACCTTTAGGAGTGTGAAGTTAAAATTGTTTATAATAGCCAGGACATGGAAACAACCTAGATGTCCATCAGTAGATGAATGGATAAGAAAGCTGTGGTACATATACACAATGGAGTATTACTCAGCTGTTAAAAAGAATACATTTGAATCAGTTCTAATGAGGTGGATGAAACTGGAGCCTATTATACAGAGTGAAGTAAGCCAGAAAGAAAAACACCAATACAGTATACTAACACATGGAATTTAGAAAGATGGTAATGATAATCCTGTATGCGAGACAGCAAAAGAGACACAGATGTTTAGAATGGACTTTTGGACTCTGTGGGAGAGGGAGAGGGTGTGATGATTTGAGAGAATGGCAGGATGATTCGGGAGAATGGCATTGAAACATGTATACTGTCATGTAAGAAACGAATCGCCAGTCTATGTTCGATACATGATACAGGATGCTTGGGGCTGGTGCATGGGGATGACCCAGAGAGATGATATGGGTGGGAGGTGGGAGGGGGGTTCAGGATTGGGAACTCATGTACACCCGTGGCTGATTCATGTCAATGTATGGCAAAACCAATACAGTATTGTAAAGCAAAATAAAGTAAAAATAAATAAATAAATAAATAAAAAGATGAATCTATTTTTTTGTGTGTGTAATTATAGAACTTCCTAGAGAAGGAAATGGCAATCCACTCCAGTATTCTTGCCTGGAGAATCCCATGGACTGAGGAGCCTGGTGGGCTGCAGTCCACGGGGTCACACAGACACAACTGAGTGACTTTACTTACTTACTTAATTATAGAACTTATATCTCAAAAGCTAAAATTCAGTGCTTTGAGAAAGATAAATTTATGTACATGATCTGGGTCTTATAATTTTACATATCTTCGTATAAAATGATGTGGGCCTTATAATTTTACCAGCATAACAATTTAATTATATATATATATATTTTTATGAACTGGAAACACAGTTAGATTATAAGTTTGGTTCAGAAAAGTGAGATATAGCTAGAATGTTCTCAGAGAAAGCAATTTCTTAAAGAGGTTTTTGACACTAATGTTTTGACTGCAAGGAAATATGAACTCGAATTGCCTGATGAGATATCTGATAAAGAGTGAACTTAAAATATAACATTATAACAATCTGCCAGGTGCAATTTAAACCTTTCCAAGTATGTGAGATAATAGAATAAATGAAATGAAAGATGATATTTGGTATAAATGAAATAGCATTAAACTAAATGAGAACCTCCTGCTAGATGATGTGAAATTGAGATCATATTTTTTTGCCTGAGTAAAAGGAAGTCTACAAGAACATTAAGAAGGATGAGGAAATACTCTCTATTTAAAGAATTCATATATTTTAAAATTAAATCTTATACTGTTCTTAAAATATTGATATTGGATATCTTTAGTGATCTTTTTATCTATTATCCTAAATATTACAGAACCTGTTTCCCAACAAAAGCAAGAATTTTTAAGACTAATGTTATATATTCTTATTTTTAGGATAGTAAAGAATATATTTATATTTACAGAATATATGAATATGAAAAATAAATAAAATATGAATATGAAATGATAATTTTAACATGTTTTTCTTTTGCTGTTTTCTCCCACTCAGGGAAATCTACTTTGCTTTTCCACATAATGTCTTATTGAGAGATTGACCCATAAGATGAAATATAATTTTCCAACAACCACATTTTTCACCTGAACTGTAAAAATGGCATTTATTTTTGTGCATATGAAGTCTGCAATATACAGAAAATCTGAAAAATGCATTTGTTTGCTCTTAGATATCATTAACTTTCATTGCTATTATTTAACCTTAAAAGATGTTTCATTCTATAATATTCCAAATAGATCAGCCCAGAGAAAGATATATACTTTTAAATATGTAAAACAAAATAAATCTAAGATAAACTTTGAGTCATCAAGCCTCTAAAAATATTAAATTCTTTAATATTCAACAGGTGATGAGAAAGACACTGTAAGATCATGAGGTGGTTCTATTTTTGAGAAATTTGCTGCTTAACTAGACAGACATATAAGGAGAACTGAGAAAAGTCCCAGCAGGAATTTTGGTAGTTCTATCTATTCTGATGGAATTTGCAGAAGAGTTGTCAGAGCACAAAAGGTGAAAAAGTTGAGAAAATAAGTTTAGAAGTTGCTGTAGTATGTGTCAGCTGTGATAGGTTTTTTTGTTTGTTTGTTTTTTAATGAATAGAAGAGAAAAAGAATGAAAAGCAACTTCTTTGCCTTTGCAGTTTTGCGTGAAGACTGGCAATTTTCATAAAGAACTGAAAATTTGATATAAAATGAAATCTCATAAATGAGATTCTAGAGATAAGTTTGACCATCAATGATGACTGATAGCTAATTAATTAAATTGCAAGTAGTTAAGAGAGAAATTTTAATTTTGTGCAAACATTACCTTCACAAGTTTCACAAGCAATTAAATTGTAATTACTAGAAAGGCAAACATCTAAAACAAGTGCATTTTTTAAGATCATTTGTATCAGTTACTCAGTCATAAAAACTGAATCTCTCATACTTCATTTTCATTCCAAGAGTATTTTTCCTGCTTCAACATTATATCTCATAAAATAATTCATTTCAGTTCAGTCTCTCAGTCATATCCGACTGTTTGAGACCCTGTGGTCCGCAGCACACCAGGCTTCCCTGTCCATCACCAACTCCCACTGTTTGCTCAAACTCCTGTCTATTGAGTTGGTGATGTCATCAAATCATCTCATCCTCTGTCATTCCCTTATACTCCTGCCTTCAATTCTTCCCAGCATCAGGTCTTTTCAAATGAGTCAGTTCTTTGTATCAGGTGGCCAAAGAATTGGAGTTTCAGCTTTAGCATCGTTTGTTCCAAAGAACACCCAGAACTGATCTCCTTTAGAATGGACTAGTTGGATCTAACTTAATTTTAGATATGATTTAAATACATTCTATAGATTAGTATACTTCCCTTTAAATACTTTGTTATTGATTTATTTAACTAGAATTCAAAATGCTATTTTCTTTAGGTGTAAAATGTACATACAATGAAATGTACAAGTCTAAGTGTTTATTTTGAAATTTAACATGCATATATGCTCAGTTGCTTTAGTTGTGTATGACTCTTTCCAACCCCATGGACTTTAGCCCACCAGGCTCCTCTGTCCATGGGATTTTCCCAGTAAGAATACCAGAGTGTGTTGCATGCCCTCTTCCAGGGAATCGTCCTGACCCAGAGATCCAACTCACACCTCCTGTATCTCCTGCATTGCAGGTGGATTATTTATTGCTGAGCAATGGGGGACTCCCTTCTGAGATGTAACATATCTAAATCTATAACCAAAACTTTAACAAGATTATAGAAATGAATTTTGAGCCTCTGCATTTCTTAAGCCTTTAACTTTCTCATGTTTCTTTTTAAATTTATAATATCTTGCTAAAATGTAATTAATTGAATGGATTTTTTTTTCTTTCTTTTATGGTTTCTGCCTTTTGAATCTGTCCTAGGATGTCTTGCACATTTAATTATTTATTTTGCTTTCTGGTAACTATAATTCTGGTGTAATTACATTGAATGGTATTCATCCTGTTTTATTGGTAAGCTGAGAGAAACAATCACAATCAATTATTACTGCCACCAACTCCCTTCTGTATTTGAAACACTGTGCAAAATGAACACTATTTCATGAGTACTAACTAAAAGCTGAACCTACCCCAAGAACATTTGTAAAAGAAGATGAAATTGTTTTTTTTTTAAGAGAAGTCTTGAGTTTGTAGTGTATCAGCAGTACAATTTTTTTCCGAGTATGTTGCCTAAAGAGCACAGTGTAAAAATAATTCACATATAATTATCGGAACTTATATATTTTGTCACCTTTCAGATTTGTCCTTGTCTTAAGTGACACATTTTGGCAAGGATAGAGCTAAAAGTTCAACAAACATAAAGTTAATGAGTAACATTCTGTGGTGCCGTCCAGCCATCTCATCCTCTGTCGTCCCCTTTTCCTTCTGCTCCCAATCCCTCCCAGCATCAGAGTATTTTCTAATGAGTCAACTCTTTGTATGAGGTGGCCAAAGTACTGGAGTTTCAGCTTTAGCATCATTCCTTCCAAAGAACACCCAGAGTTGATCTCCTTTAGACTGGACTGGTTGCATCTCCTTGAAGTCCAAAGGACTCTCAAGAGTCTTCTCCAACACCATAGTTCAAATCAGCAACACTTGGGCACTCAGCTTTCTTCACAGTCCAAATCTCACATCCATACATGATCACTGGAAAAACCATAGCCTTGACTAGATGGACTTTTCTTGGCAAAGTAATGTTTCTGCTTTTCAATATGCTATCTAGGTTGGTCATAACTTTTCTTCCAAGGAGTAAGTGTCTTTTAATTTCATGGCTGCAGTCACCATCTGCAGTGACTTTGGAGCCCCCCAAAATAAAGTCTGACACTGTTTCCACTGTTTCCCCATTTATTTCCCATGAAGTGATGGGACCAGATGCCATGATCTTTGTTTTCTGAATGTTGAGCTTTAAGCCAACTTTTTCACTCTCCTCTTTCACTTTCATCAAGATGCTTTTTAGTTCCTCTTCACTTTCTGCCATAAGGGTGGTGTCATCTGCATATCTGACAGAGGATGAGATTGCTGGATGGCATCACCAACTCGATGGAAGTGAGTTTGAGTGAACTCTGGAAGATGATGATGGACAGGGAGGCCTGGCATGCTGCGATTGATTCATGGCGTCGGAAAGAGTCGGACACAACTGAAAGACTGAACTGAAGTGAACCGAACATTCTGTATGACAGCTTTTCTACCTGCTGTTTGTAATAAAATAAACAAGAAAAATTTTCTTTTAAAAAGTGAAAAAATGTACTTCAAAACTGGAACACAATTTGCTAAGATAATTGTTTTCAACAAGTTGTATTAACAAATCTCTTTGAATACATTTGGCAAAAAAGAATGCAGTCTAAAATGTATATGGCCTATTTGGAAGATTTTTAATAATAATCATGAGGAAAATTCTGGGGTTTATTAGAAACAATAAAAGAGCATATTACTAAAAATCATAGAAGGTTATTTACATAGTAATGGATAATCTTTAGTGTTATATGTGTTAAAATGTTTCCAAGTTAACACACAAAGACCACATCACTTTCATTTCAAAACAAGTTGCATTTTCATGTGAAATGAGGTTCAAAGACATGTTAATAGGTGATATTATACAAATATGTTTCCAGAGAAAACCATATTGTAAGTGATTAATAAAGGGAAATTTCATTTTTATTCTTCAATATTAAAAACATCAATATTAAGAACTACAGTGATAATAGCTCTGTTGCCATATGATGGTCACTCACTCCCAAATTCAAGCTCCAAGTCCAATCACTCTGTGAATCCCTTAGCTATCTCTACATTTGAATCAGTTCTGATGAGACGGATTAAACTGGAGCCGATTATACAGAGTGAAGTAAGCCAGAAAGAAAAACACCAATACAGTATACTAACACATATATATGGAATTTAAAAAGATGGCAGTGATGACCCTGTATGCAAGACAGCAAAAAAAGACACAGATGTGCATAGCGGACTTTTGGACTCAGAGGGAGAGGGAGAGGGTGAGATGACTTGGGAGAATGGCATTGAAACATGTATAATATCATGTAAGAATCTAATTGCCAGTCAATGTCCGATGCAGGATACGGCATGCTTGGGGCTGGTACATGGGGATGACCCAGAGAGATGTTGTGGGGAGGGAGGTGGGAGGGGGGTTCATGTTTGGGAATGCATGTACACCCGTGGTGGATTCATGTCAATGTATGGCAAAACCAATACAGAAATGTAAAGTAAAATTTTAAAAAAAAATTAAATTAAATTTAATTTAATTTAATTTAAAAAAAAAAAGGATAGAACTGAATTTGTCTTCTTTGGTGTTCACTTTCACATTGACAAGTACACTGGGATTTCCATTTTTATGCATGGTGCTTCCCTGGTGGCTCAGTGGTGAAGAATCTGCATGCTAATGCAGGCAATGTGGGTTTGATCCCTCCTTCAGGAACATTCCCTGGAAAAAGAAATGACAACTCATTCCAGTATTCTTTTCTAGGAAATCCCTCACACAGAGGAGCCTGATAGGCTACAGTCCATGGGTTGCAGAGTCAGACATAATTTAGCAACTAAAAAACAGCAATAATTTTTATGCATATATTTATACACCTAATCCCTTTATAATGGGCTCTAACCCTGAAGCATGAAGTTGTAGATCATTCTCCTGTTTGAATTTCTGAATATTAAATATTACTTTAAGTTGATAGACTGCATGAAAATATAGATTAAAAAGGAAAATACTTTGGTATATTTTTTATCCCATTATCCACATTTCTGGGCTTAATCCAGACCCAATGAAAATGCTTCTTTGCCTGGCCATTTCAATGTTTTTACCTTAGTGATTTTCCTCATTATTGTTAAGTGGAAAAATGCTCCTGAGAATGTCAGGACACATGTAATATGCAATATTCCTAAGAAAACTGAAAAGCATGCCACAAAACAGAGCTTTCACTTCAATGGGACTTTCTCAACTGTTCCCATAACATACTCCTCTGTTCATTCAGATTATTAAAATCTGTACTTAGTCTGTGTTTTTATATATGGTGACAAGCTTATTGAAAATTTCACAAGAAAAGAGATTTTTCCTTTCCTGTTCAGTATACTCAACCCTACTAACATAAGAAGAAAATGTCATTTTTCATTCCAATCCCAAAGAAAGGCAATGCCTAAGAATGTTCAAACTACTGCACAATTGCACTCATCTCACATACTAGCAAAGTAATGCTTAAAATTCTCCAACCTAGGCTTCAACAATATGTGAACTGAGAGCTTCCAGATGTTCAAACTGGATTTAGAAAAGGCAGAGGAACCAAAGATCAAATTGCCAACATCTGTTGGATCATAGAAAAAGCAAGAGAATTCCAGAAAAACATCTACTTATGTATTATTGACTACACTGAAGCCTTTGACAGTGTGGATCACAACAAACTGTGGAAAATTCTTCAAGATATGGGAATACCAGACCACCTGACCTGCCTCTTGAGAAATCTGTATGCAGGTCAGGAAGCAACAGTTAGAACCAGACATGAAACAATGGACTGGTTCCAAACTGGGAAAGGAGTATGTCAAGGCTGTGTACTATCACCCTGCTTATTTAGCTTATATGCAGAGCATGTCATAAAAAATACCAGACTGGATGAAGCACAAGCTGGAATCAAGATTTCCAGGAGAAATATCAGTAACCTCAGATATGCAGATGATACCACCCTCATGGCAGAAGGCGATGAGGAAATAAAGAGCCCCTTGATGAAAGTTAAAGAGGAAAATAAAAAAGCTGGATTAAAATTCCACATTTAAAAAATGAAAATCATAGCATATGGTCCCATCACTTCATGGCAAATAGATGGGGAAATAATGGAAACAGTGAGAGACTTTATTTCCTTCGGCTCCAAAACCACTGCAGATGGTGATTGCCATCATGAAATTAAAAGACACTTGCTCCTTGGAATAAACACTATAACAAACCTAGATAGCATATTAAAAAGCAGAGACATTACTTTGCCAACAAAATTCTGTCTATTAAATGCTATAGGTTTTCCAGTAGTCATGTATGGATGTGACAGTTGGATCATAAAGAAAGCTGAGCACAGAAGAATTGATGCTTTAGAATGGTGGTGTTGGAGAAGACTCTTGAGAGTCCCTTGGACTGCAAGGAGATCAAGCCAGTCCATCCTAAAGGAAATCAGAACTGAATATTCATTGGAAGGACTGATGCTGAACCCAAAGTTCCAATCCTTTGGCCACCTGATGCAAAGAACTGACTCATATGAAAAGATCCTGATGTTGGGAAAGATTGAAGGTGGGAGGAGAAGGGGATGACAGAGAATGAGATGGTTGGATAGCATCACCAGTGCAATAGACATGAGTTTGAGTAGCCTCCAGGAGTTCTGGTGTGCAGTCCATGGGGTTGCAAAGAGTCAGACACGACTGAGCAACTAAACTGAACATTAAATTTAGAACTATAGAAGAAAATGAAATACCTTTATAGACATCAGGTGTGTTGAATACATGGAGTAATAACTGATTTAAAAACCCATTGAGTCCAGGACCCTGGGATGAGGCCCTCCTGGCAGGTTTACCTGAACCACTGAGGTATAAGTTGTACATATCTGGCAGTGCCACAGGTTTAGGCATAAAAGCCTGTAAGTTAAAGTCTTCCTAATCTACCATTTGTTCCAGAATGAGTTAGGAACCAGAACTCACCAGGAGGTTCATGGGGGCATGTAGGAGGTCAGAGGTCCTTGCACAAATTTTTGTGAAATAAACACCCACCCATCTCAGCTGGAAGAAAATGAAACATAGCCAGACTTCCTTAGTGATGGGGACAGTAAGAGAAGTTGACATTAAGCCCAGTAGGTCCATGACCACTTTCACAGTCTTTCTAAACTGAGAGATCCGTATCTGGACAGCATCAGTGGTCATTGCTGGCTGGTGTCAGCAAAACATTAGCAATCTTTGGATTACAGTTTGGAATCTATAGGAAGCTGGTGACACAGCAAGCACTTAAGGACCCAATTTAAAAAATTTCTCCACCACCATGAAATCTTATAAGACACGGTTTCCCCTGCCTCATGAATAGAAAACTTCTTAGGGAGACAAAGAGGATTGTCTCAGGAAATACTGGACATCTACAAAGGTTAAGTGACTCCTTCAAGGCCACAGAGTCAGTAAGTGGCAGAGTTGAAATCTGAACCTAAATAGTTCATTTCTAGATACCATATCCAAACTACCATACTGGTACTTCTTTTGTTGCAGATCTGGGCCCAGTTGAGAAGGTACTGGTAAGCTTGCAGCTTACTCAGCTATGGAACAGAAACTAGAATGCAATTTATACAGAAGAGCTCTGTGAAAGGGCCGAGATAGAATCCTTCTGGAATGAGAAGGCTGCCTAATGGAGTAAGGAAGGCATCTAAGGACTGTGTTTCAGTGTAGACTAGGCTTCTGCATCTCCATATGTAACCAGCACCTGAATATATATATCATGTGACTGCTGGCTCCAGGTCCTCTTATTGGCCTGGGGCATGGTGGATGGCATAAAACATGATTTTTGGACTACTTTGCTTCTTAAAATCTGCTATTGCATTTGATATTTAAATAGTCACTCAGATTTTCTCTGAATCTCAGAGAAGTCCATGTTTGGTTTTAACTTAAAACATTTTAAAGGATATTGGACTTAATTCTTGATGTTTGTGGACTTCCCTAGTGGCTTAGAGAGTAAAGCATCCGCTTGCAATGCAGAAGACCAGTATTCAATCCCTGGGTCAGGAAGATCCCCTGGAGAAGGAAATGCCAACCCACTCCAGTATTCTTGCCTAGAGAATCCCATGGATTGAGGAGCCTGGTAGGATACAGTCCATGGGGTCACAAAGGGTCAGACATGACTAAGCGACTTCACATACTTTTGATATTTGTCACTATTAGTTTCTTCTCATATCAAAGATTGGTTGAAACAATGTAAATAATGATATGCATAATCTTTAATAGATTCTTAAAAGTTTACTACTGTTAAGTAACTATATTCAAAATGAAAATTGACCTTGCTCAAAAAAATCATTCATTGAAGCAAGGCTACAATTGAAAATAATATATGGATGCAGGTAGCTGATATTTTTTTAACCAGTTCAGAATTTGATTTAAAATTTATATTCTAGTTGGAAGAATCATCTTAGGATTTAAAGCAGGGAGTGATATGGCCCAATTTGCATTTTGTATGGTCTTCTGGCATCATGATGGAGAAGGAAATGGCAACCCACTCTAGCATTCTTGCCTGGAGAATCCCATGGAACAGAAGCCTGTTGAGGCTACAGTCCATGGGGTCACAAAAGTCGGACGCAACTTAGCGACTAAACCACCACCACCACTGGCATCATGAGAGCAAGGTGGCAGAGGCAATAAAAGTACAGCTGCCAGTTTGAAAGACTGCTTGAAGTCCCCCGAAGAAGAAATTGTATGCAAAGTCAGCAGTGGACCAGGTGTAAAAACATGAGCAGACTTGAGAAACAGCAAAGAAAGAAAAACTGAATAGGACTGAGTAACTGAATTAGCTAAGGGGAGTAAAGAAGGTGACGGACACCCAGGGTTGTGGCTCCTCACATCCGATGCATGGAAGAGACGAATTCCCTCACAGACGTTGCCACCATGAGATAGGTGCCAGGGGACAATCTGGTGTTTGAGTCTGGTATTTCAGAAAGCACTGGTCCTAATGGTGAGAAACCACTAACAAATGAAAGGGATAGAACAGGAAAGCCCTGTCCTCTCTTCCATAATTAATATTGTTATATCTCCAGTGGTGTTACTACAGTATCCATGTTTCCATCCACTCACTCAGTAATGCTTACTCTAGGCAGCGCTGAGGATTAAAGGTAAGTAGATCAAAGTGATTCCTTCCTTTTGTACCTTATGCTAAAATACCTAACTGAATTTCTAATTTTTTGTTCTGTAGACCACTGCTCTGGGCAAGGCTACCTGTTCAGCCTTCACAAAATATCTCAATGCTGAAATAAATGTAAGCAATGCTGTTTCTTAGCTATCTTGCATGCATAATTTAAAGCAATAGGGAACACTACTGGTAACAAGTCTGTCTAAACAGAATATTTGAATATGAACCATTTTTTTGAGAATTATACCTCAGTATATCTTACTAGGTATAAAACCACCTCAGAACATAATGATATCTATTTACTGTTTATATGTGTTACTTCACCTTGTACCTCGGCTCCTGTGTGAATCTGCTTCAAATTTAAATTGCTTCACTTCCCAGGCTTCTCTTTCTGTTAAAATCAGAATCTCATCATTCTAGTGATGTTATTGAAGGACAATTTTCCCTAATTAATGACTGTGTCCTTTATTTATTTATTTATTTTTTATTTTACAATTCTATATTGGTTTTGCCATACATTGACATGAATCAATTACTGAAACGAAAACCATATCATCTTACTAAATAGCTGGAATAAAATCTTAACAATATTCCTTTATCCCCATCAATTTTAAAATATAAAATAATTTAAATGAATGTCTATAGTTTTGTGAATGAAATGGAAGACAAATGATGTACTCTTCTGCTTTCCTTTTGGAAATCAGATAACATGTTTGCTATATTCAGGATAATTATCAATTATTTTTATCAAAAGTTTCTCCTGCTTTTCTCCCTAGGACATGCTTTGGACAATTGCCTTGTGAAAGAAACACTCCTGCATAATAAATCCTTTAATTTGTAGTGGTCTTTCTGCATTTATCTTTCATTTGGAGGTTTATATGGGTCACCATTTTTTTTTTTTTTTGGTCTAAACATGATATTTATACAAAAGTCAGGTTTCTCCAAATATTCAATAAAATAAGCTTTTTTTTTTTTTTTTTTTGGTCTTAATGTTTAGCTGAAGAAGTCTTTATCTATTTGGAGTTTCTGCTAACATTCCAAAAATGAATTTTATGTGTATTTTAAAGTCAAAATATAAATAACTAGCGATCTATCATTGTATTACAAAGTATCCCAAAACAAAATGCCTTAAAGGGAAAATGTTTTTTATCTCACAGTCTGTGCCTGTGATTTGTCTGAGTTCCTCTGACCCACGCTTGCTCTTGAGCTTGAAGTGTATTTGCTAGTCATGGTCATCTCCAGCTTGCATGCATGCTAAGTTGCTTCAGCTATGCCTGACTCTGAAACCCATGGACTGTAGGCCACCAGGCTCTTCTGCCTATGGGATTATCCAGGCAAGAATACTACAGTGGGTTGTCATTTCCTTCTCCAGGGGATCTTCCCAACCAGGGATCAAACTTGTAGCTCCTATATTGCAGACAAACTCTTTACTTCTGTGTCATTGGGGAAGCCCCATCTCCATCTTGCCTGGAGGTAATTCACTCCCAAGGTCATTAGCAGGACTGACACATTTACTAGGCTGCAGGCAACCTCAAGTTACTGCTAGCTGCGGTAAAAGCCACTGGTGATGCCAGCAAGGTTTCCTCGCAGAGCAGCATTCAGATTCCACTGACAGAAAAGCCCAAATGGTTAGCAAGACTAAACTGCCAAAACCAAAAACACTGTATTTTTCAGAACTTATTCTAATAGTAAAATCCCATCACATTGCTATGTTCCATTCATTAAAAGCAAGCCTTTAAGTCCAGCCAAGACTCAAGAGGAGGGAATTAGACACCAGCAAGAAAATCAAGCAGCAGAGATCACTGTAGACCTGCTGTGTGTGGTGGTCAGTCCTGTTCTAATTCTAAAATGTTAACAAGTGAAAACGTTGCTCATGTACATTTTTCCTGAGAGATGAGCTATTGTATTACTACTTGGGTTTTGTTTTTAGAACTTCAAGCTAAGATGTTAAATAAGAAACAAACTCAAAAGGAAAGAAAAGGAAAATAAATGTGCCTTTTAATTCCATAAAGATAGATCATTAAATTGTAAACAGATATACACATTGAATTCAGTTCAAAGTGGCCACAGTTTGATAACTCGTGTGTTAAGTAATACACAAGATACAAAATGATTAAGAAACAGCCCTTGATCCTAAACTTGGGTCTTACTTCAAGCTCATCTGCTTACCGGCTGTGTGACTGGAAAAAGTTGTTTAGGATATTGTGTTTCTATTTCATGGAGTTGTTGTGAAAATATAGTGTTTTGAGGATAAAATGAATCATGCACAAACATACATCTATGTAAAGTCTTTAGTACAATGCTTAGCACACTAGTTATTGCATAATTAAGATCACCAGTGATAATGATCATGCTGATTCTAGCCAATTATCTAACCCTTTTAATATGCCAGAAGGTGTTTTAAATGCTGTATTAGCTTGAGCTTCTGTGGTTGTATCCTGATTGCTACCCAACAGCTGAGAGATTGAAATTATGGTGGTTCAAATGGTAAAGAATCCTCCTGCAATGTGGGAGACCTGAGTTTGATCCCTGGGTTGGGAAGATCCCCTGGAAGAGGGCACGACAATCCACTCCAGTATTCTTGCCTGGAGAATCCCAACGATAGAGGAGACTGGTGAGTTATAGTCCATAGGGCTGCAAAGAATTGGATACGACTGAGTGCCTAATGAAGATGCACACATAAATGCTCCAAATTCCTCTTTTGTAAAATGAAGATACTAATAGATCTTCAAAGAGTCAGTATTGGTAAAAGTGTTGAGGACACAGCCCCATACATTCTGCTAATTTTTAGGGTAAAATACTATTATTTTATCATAATTATGAGTATGACAACTGTAACACCCGACAGAAGCATTTCCTAAAGAGAAGGGCACAATATAATGAGGGTTTGTCTCACTGTATCTCACTGTACACACTGTTCACTGAAACCAGGGTAGGTAAGGCAAGAGCAAGGAAGCTGGGAGAAAATGTGAAGAGCTGTAGGAACTGTAAACACATTTATTCTCTCCTGGCTGGCATAGCAGCTATAGCAGCAGACATGCCGCATTTTCTCTTCTCTTGGTTGACCCAGCAGACACAGCCATAATGTAACCTCACTGCCATAACACAGCCATAGCAATGCAGCCTCAAGAGCTTGTCCAGGTGGAGCATAAGCTTACAGAACAAAAGTAGTCCGTGGCCAAGTGAGTACCTCATGACACACATGCACATTGCTATAAGTGATCTCAGCTGTTACATATATTTACAACATGTGGGGTGAGAACAAGGGCTGTGGGCAAAAGAGTCTGATCACATCATCTTCGCTAATTTGCTCTCTCCCTACAGGTTCAAATGATTTCTTCCTAATATCTGCAGGGAAAATGAGGAAGTGGTATCTTGGGAAATTCATGAAATTTCCTATAGAGGATTTGGTAGGTATATGTGATTCCAATATGCAGAGGTAGGAAGTGTATTTAAGTTAGAGTTGATGACAAAACTAAAATTTTCAAAATATGAAACACTATCATGCTGATAACAGAAGTGTAAAGCTCTGAAGCAGAGTACTGCTTGGTGAGAGATAGCAGAATGAAATTTGCCATATGAGATTTTAGTGGCTGTAAGTCTTGCTTGTCTACCATCCATTCCTTCTTTCTTTTAAGAATAGGAAAAGTCTACTTTCAGACATCATCAATATCTGTCCCTGAGATGGATTCAGTCCATGTAAACAGAATATGACATCTCATAGAACACAGACTTTTAAAGTGTGGTATGGGGACCAGCAGCAGCAGTATCAACTGGAAATTTACTAGAAATACAAGTTTCCAGACCCTTCTCCCAACCAACCTGTGAGCCAGAATCTTGGGTGAAGCCCAGGAATTTGCAATGTAGCATGCCTCTCAGGTAAGTCTAATCAAAGCTAACACTTAGAATGACTTAGAATAGTTATTTTGGAGGGGACTCAAGATTCTGATTGGAGAAGGCAATGACACCCCACTCCAGTACTCTTGCCTGGAAAATCCCATGGATGGAGGAGCCTGGTGGGCTGCAGTCCATGGGATCACTAATAGTCGGACACGACTGAGCGACTTTACTTTCACTTTTCACTTTTATGCACTGGTGAAGGAAATTGCAACCCACTCCGGTGTTCTTCCTGGAGAATCCCAGGATCAGGGGAACCTGGTGGGCTGCCATCTATGGGGTCACACAGAGTCAGACACAACTGCAGTGACTTAGCAGCAGCAACAGCAAGATTCTGATTACTCACTGCTTAAGTGTACTTTTTATCAGAGAATGCATATTAAAAGCACCTGGAGAACTTCTGAAACTAAAAACACCTGGCCCATCCAACGATAACAAATATCCTGAGATGTGCTACATTCTTTTTGTACTTACGAACTCCCCGGTGGTTCTAATATGTAGCCGCACTGAAGAGCACTGCCCCAGGTCATGATTTTCAAGTCTTAGCTGCATCAGTCACTTGGAACTGCAGAAAGGAGAAATTAAAGAGGAGCCCAAGAAGTAATCAAAGGTAGTAGAGAACAATGAGCCTCAATTTGGTCTGTAAGATGACCACTGCAGATGGTAGAGGTGGTCATAGAGAGGATATGACCACTGGATGACCCACAAGCTGACCATAAGCAGGACCAGAGACATTGTATACCATCTTCTGCCCACAGTTTCCACAGTGGGGGCCATCTGAAGGCTGCAGCCTTTAGACAATAAGGTGTTATTGAGACCATCTGGACAGTGCACATGAGTGAAACTCATAAAGGCTTCTGTATAGACTCAAGATTCTGGTGGGTAGATGTAGAGAATTATTCATCTTGTGGCAGCCAACATAAGCCTTGTATGTAAGTTCCCTTGCCTATTAAACCTCTCACTTACAGACCTGGGGTTGTCTGCTTCCTTTACTAGTCTCTTCTTGCCCTCCAAATAGAGAAGGTAATTTCAAATTTCACTCAGGGGGCTCGTGAATTTGCCAACCAACAGAAGCATGTGTGTTATTTTTTCCTATTATGTATAAAAATAGCTTATACTATTGTAAAGTAGTTAAAATGAATTTGTTGTTGGAAATAACTAGTTTGTGAAAGGTAGAAAGGAATTTTCTCTAGAAATTTGGATTTCTCCAGAAATTATGAATTTCTAATCAGTACAAATTTCATGATTATGGGTCACAGAACAAAAATAGGGGGAAAATAAAGGACCTATTAGACTGCGTGAAAATAACTTATTCACCTTCCTAGCCTACTTAGGAATTTAGTTTATTAATTTGTGATCATTTCCATTTTGTCTTCAATATTGACTCCTGTCTGGGGTGTTCTTGAAAACAGGGACAGAAGTAAAACTCAGCTTTCATGCTGTCATATATTATGTGTTATGTTTTAAAACTGGTATCAGGTTTCACTTATTTTAAGGATGAAAATGTAACAGTCAATTACACTGGGAAAGGAGCTTTAGTAAAATCAATCATTCTTCTTAGTTTCATTTTTTCTTTTCTTTTGTCTCCATGGATTTCAAAGATATGTGCTTTAATATTAAGTTGTGCTTAATTCAGTAAAGTACTGGTACATTATGGAAAACTCTTGTGCATTTAAGTTAGATCCATTTTTGAATACTCAATACCTAATTACAACGGCAGTTTTCTAATGTCTAAATAAGCATAGAAACATTTGCTCAATTAGATTGTTGTTGTTTAGTTGCTAAGCCATGTTGGACTCTTTTGCCACCCAAGGGACTATAGCCTGCCAGGCTCCACTGTCCAAGGGATTCAGTAGACAAGAACTGGAGTGGGTTGCCATTTCCTTCTCCAGGGGATCTTCCCAGAGCAAGGATTGAACCCATGCTTCCTGCATTGGCAGGTGGATTCTTAACTCTTTGTCACCAGATAAGCCCACTCAATTAGGTTGTTGAGGGTTAAATAAGACAACCTACTCCACACGTACCAATAAAAGATATTAGCTCTGGGTTGTATTATTGTTTCTACCTTCATTTGAAGATATCTGGTAGACAGAGTGCCTGAAGAACTATGGACAGATGTCTATAACATTGTGCAGGAGGCAGTGACCAAAACCATCCCAAACAAAAAATATACAAGAAGGCAAAGTGGTTGTCTGAGGAGGGTTTTGCAAATACCTGAGGGGAAAAAAAAAAAAAGAAGTGAACGGCAAGGGAGAAAGGCAAAGCTATACCCAACTGAATGCAGAGTCCTAGAGAACAGCAAGGAGAGATAAGAAGGCCTTCTGAAATGAACACTGCAAAGAAATAGAAGAAAACAATAGAATGGGAAAGACTAGAAATTTTCCTCAATAAAATTGGAGATATCAAGGGAATATTTCATGCAAAGATGGGCCCAATAAAGGACAGAAATGGTAAAGACATAACAGAATAGAAGAGATTAAGAAGTGGGAGAAATAATACACAGAAAAATGATACAAGAAAGGTCTTAATGACTTGGGTAACCACAATGATCTGGTCACTCACCTAGAGCCAGACATCCTGGAGTGTGAAGTCAAGTGGGTCTTAGGAAGCATTACTGCGAACAAAGCTAGTGGAGGTGATGGAATTCCAACTGAGCTATTTAAAATCCTGAAACCATGCTGGTAAAGTGCTGCACTCAATATGCCAGCAAATTTGAAGTATTGAACAGTGGCAACAGGACTAAAATTGTCAGTTTTCATTCCAATCCCAAAGAAGTGCAACACTAAAGAATGTTCAAGCAACTGTACATTTGTGCTCATTTTACATGGTAGCAAGATTATGCTCAAAATCCTTCAAGTTAGGTTTCAGCAACATGAAATGAGAAGTTCCAGATGAACAAGCTGGGTTTTGAAGAAGTAGAGGTCAAATTGCCAACTTTCACTGGATCATGGTAAAAGAGAGAATTCCAGAAAAAAAAAAATAATAAAAATCTATGTCAGCTTCATTGATAAGGCTAAAACCTTTTACTCTGTGGATCACAACAAACCATGGAAAATTCTTATAGATGGGAACACCAAATCATAATTCACTCCTCCTGAGAAGCTGTATGTGGGTCAAGAAGCAACAGTTAGAACTAGACATGGGATAATTGACTGATTCAAAATTAAAAAAAAAAAAAAGTACAACAAGGCTTTATATTGTCACCCTGCTTATTTTGCTTATATGAAATGTACATCATGTGAAATACAAGGCTGAATGAATCACAAGCTGGAATCAAGATTGCTGGGAGAAATATAAAAAACCTCAGATGTGCAAATGATACCACTCCAATGGGAGGAAGGGAAGAGGGACTAAAGAGCCTCTTTATTTATTTATTTATTTATTTTTTTGTTTGTTTGTTTGTTAACTGGAGGAAAATTGCTTTAAAATATCCTGTTCGTTTCTGACATGTTTGTGGTGTTTTAGTTACTAAGTTGTGTCAAACGCTTATGACCCCATGGACTATAGCCTGCCAGACTCCTCTGTCCATGGGATTTCTCAGGCAAGAATGTTGGGATGGCTTGCCATATTCTTCTCCATGGGATCTTCCTGACCCAGGGATCAAACTTGCATCTCCTGCATTTCAGGCAGCCTCCTGCATTGCAGACAGACTATTTACCACTAAGCCAAAGAGAAAACCAGTTTCTGCCATATATCAATGTCAATCAGACACAATTATATATATATATCACCTCCTCCTTGATCATCCTTCCCCTTTCCCTAGCCCACCTCTCTAGGTTATCACAGAGTACAAGGCTGGGCTCCCTGTGTTATACAGTAACTTCTCATCAATTATCTATTTGATGATGTTGAAAGACAAGAGTGAAAAATCTGGATTGAAATTCAATATTAAAAAAAAAAAAAAGCAACTAAGATCATGACATCAGTCCCATCAGTTCAAGGCAAATAGAAGGGGATAGAGTAGAAGCAGTGATGGATTTTATATTCTTGGGCCCCAAAATCACTGTAGACAGTGACTGAAGCCATGAAATTAAAAGACACTTGCTCCTTGGAAGGAAAACTATGGCAAACATAGACAGTGAATTAAGAAGCAGAGACATCTCTTTGCCTACAAAGGTCCATATAGTTGAGGCTATGGTCTTCCCACTAGTCATGCATGGATATGAGAGTTGGACTCATAAGGCTGAATGCAGTAGAATTGATGCTTTTGAACTGTGGTGATAGAGAAGACTCTTGAGAATCCCTTGAACAACAAGGAGATCAAAGCAGTCAATCCTAAAGAAAATCAACCCTGAATATTTATTGTAAGTACTAATGCTAAAGCTGAAGCTCCAAAATTGTGGCCACTTAATGTGAAGAGCCAAGTCATTGGAAAAGATCTTGATGCTGGATAAAATAGAAGGCAAAATGATAAGGGGGCAGCAGAGGATGAGATGGTTAGAGACCATCACCAACACAATGGACATGAATTTAAGCAAATTCCAGGAGATAGTGGAGTACAAAGAAGCCTGGCATGCTACACTCCATGGGATCACACAGAATTGGACACAACTTAGCAACTGAACAACAATGAAATGCATTTGAATGATAAAATTAAATACAATGTACTAAAATGTATATTCTTAAAATTACTTATCAAGAATATTAACTTTTACTCTTAAATTTTAGACAATTTATAAATTTCTTATATAAATTCAATAAATAATTTGTAACTATGTGTATGTGTTAAGTCGCTTAAGTCTAGGCCAACTCTTTGCAACCCTATGGACTGTAGCCTGCCAGGCTCCTCTGTCCACAGGATTCTCTAGGCAAGAATACTGGAGTGGATTGTTGTGCCCTCCTCCAGGGCATCTTCCTGATCCAGGGATCAAATCCAAGTCTTTTAAATCTCCTGCATTGGCAGCTGGGTTCTTTACAGATAGTGCAACCTGGGAAGCTCCTAAGTAACTATCTAATTAACTATAGCTATGCAAAATTCAGCCATATACTATGGTGTGGTTTGTCAGACATAGACAAGTAAAACTAATACTAAATCAATTAAATTTTATTACCTTTGACTTAAACCCTTGTGTGTTATTAGAATAGCTGATAATGCTTTTGTTGTTGTTGCTGTTCAGTCAATCAGTCATGTCCAACTCTTAGTGACCCCATGGACTGCAGCACGCCAGGCCTCCCTGTCCCTCACCATCTCCTGAGGTTTGCCCAACTTCATGTGCATTGCATTGGTAATACCATCCAATCATCTCATGCTCTCATGCCCCCTTCTCCTCCTGCCTTCAATCTTTCCTAGCATCAGGGACTTTTTCAATGAGTCTGCTGGTCACATCAGATGACCAAAATACTTGAGGTTCAGCTTCAACATCAGTCCCTCCAAATGAATATTCCAACTTGATTTCTCCTGAGATTGACTGGTTTGATTTCCTTGCTGCCCAAGGGACTCTCAGGTGTCTTCTCCAGTATCGCAGTTTGAAGGCATAGATTATTTGTCATTCTGCCTTCTTTATGATCCAGCTCTCACAAGCGTATCCTGTCTTTCTTAAGGTGATAGCTTATGGTAAACAATGTCAGATTTGTGATCTCCAAAGAAGAAGATTTAGCTTCAGGACCAGGGACCAGGCTTGACCACTCAAGATCTCTTCTATATGGATTCATGTCAATGTATGGCAAAACAAATACAGGATTGTAAAGTAAAATAATAAATAAATAAATAAATAAAAAGAAAAAAAAGATCTCTTCTATAGCAAAATTTTATTAAAGTATAAAAAGGGAAAGAGAAAGCTTCTGATGTAGACATCAGAAGGGGGTCAGAGAGTCTTAGCATGGGAATTATATACTTTTTAGATTTATTGCAATAAATCAAAAGAATGCCTCAGGTTGTAAAGATCTTACTAGACCCACTTCCATAATATACATTTTAAGATAACAGGATTAACCAGAAGGTTTTCAAGAAGGAGAAACTGTCCTCAAACAGGATGCATTGTTGTTATATAATCTTTAATACAGAGTATAAACTGAGTTGTTTGTTGTGTAATCATCAGTTCCAGAAATAAAGAAAATAAAAGCAAGATACATTTTATGTGACAAGACTGAGGAATGTAGAGAGAGAGAAAGAAAATTAAAAAAAAAAAAAAAAGGAGGGGGCGTTTGTCCTTTTCTCCTCATTGAGAACTCCAGCCCCCTCTCTCCTCAAGGACCCCAGACTTCTTGTCAACCTGCCTAGGAATTGATTCTCTCATCCCCTCACCCTTTTTCTTTTAGGATAATTATTTTGCCAAGGGAAGAGGGATCAGTTTTGTTCCATAAATACTTCCTGCTATTGAGGGGCAGAGTCCCTAAATTGTTGAGGCAACATATTCTCCTAGCCTTCATATTGAGGGTCTCCAATCCAGGGGCTGAAAGTAACAGTTGGAGGAGGCTGTGGCATGCACTGGAGCCTGAACAACCATTTGTAACCTAAATAGTTTCACATGGTTAGAAACAAACCACATTATACAGTTACAGATGTAGGGAAAATAGTCATTAAACCAAGTTAAAACTTAATAAATATTAAAAGTTACATTATGTCCATAGTTAGTCCATTTTAGGATTGCTAGACATCATCGGATCAAGAAGAGGTGTCACGTGTGATTGTTGTTGGTGAAGGTATTCACAAAGCTGAAGAAAATTCTTTCCTTGAAATGGAGAAACCCACCTTATGAAGCCTTCAATTGATGAGGAGGGGAGTGTTCCACGGGCCCACCGATTAGACCAATTATGGAGGATGGGCCAGGGGTTCACCTCCCAGAGTTCTCATAATGTCTGTTGGAAAGCTGAAAGCTGAGTCACATAGTTAATTCTAAATATTCAGGATCTATGACAATATCTGTGTACCAAAATAGACTGTCATAGAGACAGTCCATTCTTCTTAGGGGCAGTTCAATCCCTCACTAAAGGTATGGGTAAATTTTTAAAACAACTGTTTTGTGTTTCCTGAGTTAGCTTACAAGGATGTCTTTTAACAATGTCATTAGCCTTTATAACTTTTTTTTTTTTTTTGAAGATTGGAGTCTCCAGTAACAGTATAAATGATCTTTTATTCCTAGAGCTTTTGACACCCCTTGAGCTACAGCAGCTTTAAAGTCAGAGCCATTGTCACCCCTGAACTTTAGAGTTTAAGATCCCACTTACATCATGAGAAGTCAGTACAGTAAGATTATCAGTTCAGTTCAGTTCAGTTCAGTCGCTCAGTCGTGTCCAACTCTTTGCGAACCCGTGATCGCAGCACGCCAAGCCTCCCTGTCCATCACCATCTCCTGGAGTTCACTCAGACTCAGGTCCATCGAGTCCGTGATGCCATCCAGCCATCTCATCCTTGGTCGTCCCCTTCTCCTCCTGCCCCCAATCCCTCCCAGCATCAGTCTTTTCCAATGAGTCAACTCTTCTCATGAGGTGGCCAAAGTACTGGAGTTTCAGCTTCAGCATCATTCCTTCCAAAGAAATCCCAGGGTTGATCCCCTTCAGAATGGATTCCTTGGATCTCCTTGCAGTCCAAGGGACTCTCAAGAGTCTCCTCCAACACCACAGTTCAAAAGCATCAATTCTTCAGCGCTCAGCCTTCTTCACAGTCCAACTCTCACATCCATACATGACCACAGGAAAAACAATAGCCTTGACTAGACGGACCTTTGTTGGCAAAGTAATGTCTCTGCTTTTGAATATACTATCTAGGTTGGTCATAACTTTTCTTCCAAGGAGTAAGCGTCTTTTAGTTTCATGGCTGCAGTCACCATCTGCAGTGATTTTGGAGACCAAAAAAATAAAGTCTGACACTGTTTCCACTGTTTCCCCATCTATTTCCCATGAAGTGATGGGACCAGATGCCATGATCTTCATTTTCTGAATGTTGAGCTTTAAGCCAACTTTTTCACTCTCCACTTTCACTTTCATCAAGAGGCTTTTTAGTTCCTCTTCACTTTCTGCCATAAGGGTGGTGCCATCTGCATATCTGAGGTTATTGATATTTCTCCCAGCAATCTTGATTCCAGCTTGTGTTTCTTCCAGTCCAGCATTTCTCATGATCTACACTGCATAGAAGTTAAATAAACAGGGTATATACAACCTTGAAGTACTCCTTTTCCTATTTGGAACCAGTCTGTTGTTCCACGTCCAGTTCTAACTGCTCCTTCCTGACCTGTATTCAGATTTCTCAAGAGGCAGGTCAGGTGGTCTGGTATTCCCATCTCTTTTAGAATTTTCCACATTTTTTTGTGATCCACACGGTCAAAGGCTTTGGCATAGTCAATAAAGCAGAAATCGATGTTTTTCTGCAACTCTCTTGCTTTATCCATGATCCAGCAGATGTTGGCAATTTGATCTCTGGTTCCTCTGCCTTTTCTAAAACCAGCTCGAACATCAGGAAGTTCATAGTTCACATATTGCTGAAGCCTGGCTTGGAGAATTTTGAGCATTACTTTACTAGCATGTGAGATGAGTGCAATTGTGCGGTAGTTTGAGCATTCTTTGGCATTGCCTTTCTTTGGGATTGGAATGAAACCTGACCTTTTCCAGTCCTGTGGCCACTGCTGAGTTTTCCAAATTTGCTGGCATATTGAGTGCAGCACTTTCATAGCATCCTCTTTCAGGATTTGAAATAGCTTAATTCTTGTAATGCCCTAGCATCTCTCAATTGTCTTAAAGTCATATGCAGAGGATATGGCTCATTCAGGAATTTCAGGTAATAAAGTATAAGGATTGGGCACTTATTATTTGTATATCTTGAAAAATTCTCGACTTATCATTTGACTTTTTACACCCAAAATAGAAATGTTGCATGGACTATAGGAAATTGATAGTTTCTTGTTCTTTTAAAATTTTAATATGAGTTTTAATTCTTCCTTTATCTCAGGCTTTAGTGGATATGCTTTTGATGTGAAAATAAGTGAGTGTCTTTGAGCTTGATACTGACAGGAACAGTGTTTTGTGCTCAACCCACAGTTTTTCCATGAGCTCACACTTTAGGATTTACATTTTGTTCAGTTAATTGGAGGGAAAGAGCAGGTTCCATATTTAAGAAAACAGAGGCCTGGACCTCATTCAGTATATCCATCCCCAGAAAGGGTGAGGGAAAAACTCCTGAGAAAATATCACAGAGTTCCAGTTGCAGCTTAAAGGATGACTAAAACAATAGCATTTGGCTCGTCCAGACAACCCCATTACAATAGTGGATCCAGAGGAAAGTGGACCAGGGTCTTTAGTGAGGACAGAAAAATTTGCCCCAGTGTCCAGAAGGAAATCGACTGATTGGCCCTCCACAGTTATTAATATCCAGAGTTCCTCAGGTGTTATTAGGATGGGAGTTTGTGTGGGGACCCCTGGGCACCTTCAGTCCTGATTGCCTTGAGAGTCCAACCCCTGAGACCTATGCCTAAGAGGGCATTCTCTCCTCCAATGTGGTCATTTGCAGACCGGAAATGGAGCCAAGAGTGGCTTAGATGCCTGAAGGCAATCCCGCTTGAGATGCCCCTCCTTTCCACAGTAATAACAGGCTCATCCCTTTTCACCTGAGTCCCTCTGGGCATTCTTTTTCAGGCTGTTTAGAGCAGATCTAACAGCTATTGTTGGGGCTTCAGTCTTTTGCCTGTTTCTTTTTTGTTGCCATTTCTCCTCCTCATGTTCTCTAACATTGTCTGAGCCAGCTGCAACAGTTTTTTTAAAGACTGATTTTATCCAAAGACCTGTTTTCATATCTTATAACAAATATCTTGAGCTGACTGAGTGAGAAATCTATCTTTTAAGATCATTCCTTCTTTTGAACTTTTGGAATCAATGTCAGTAAACTTGTGGAGAGCCTCCCATAGTCTATTTAGGGATTTACCAGGAGTTTCCTTCTCTGCCTGTTCTATGTTAGCCAACTGAGCATAGCCTAAAGTCAATATGCTCACCTGAGTCCCTGAAGAAAACATCTAGCAAAGTGGCTCTGTTATGGGGACTGCTGTTCTCCCAATAGGGAGAAGGGCTATTTCATATTCCCTCTTTCCCCTTTTCTCACGTTCAAACCATACAACTCCAAAAGTAGTGGCTTCTCTTAAACTTGAGTTTTTGAGTCAGGAGTCAGCATCTGTCCCAAGACATGAATTATATCTCTCCAAGTAAGCTCATAAAGTAAAGCTAGTCCCATAAAGTCTTCTATGTACTTCTTGGATTCTCTAAATAGTTTTGACTGCAATTGAGACTGTTTGAATTTCTACCAAGACTGAGGCAACCCCTCCTGGAAGGGTGTCCTGACTCTCACCCTGTTCATTTGGGAGCCCCAGATACAGGGGCAAAGTAAGAAGACAGGGGAGAGCTGAAGGTTTCACACCCCAAATCTGCACCCTTAAGACATAAGTCTGGCATGTCTCATAGAGGGAAGAAGAACAACAAATATGTCACTTCTACCCATTTCCCTTGTTTTCTACATAATTTGTCTAGTTGTAAAACAGTATCACAGTTAAGAGACCCTTCAATTGGCCAGCATTCCCCATCTTCCAAAGGATATTGTGGACATTCAGTATCACAGAAGATCAGGCATGTCTATTTTTAAATTCTGGGGATCAAACTTGTTCCAGATTTTTAAAATGTATTTTAAAGGAATGGTTCTGCAACTGCTAGCTCCCATCTGTAACAGAGAAAAAAGCAACATCCACAGCTGTGACTTCTTTCCACCAGAGGCATCCCTCCCTGCTCCGATGGGGGCATAGGTTAAAGTTCTAATTTCCCACTCATTTACACAAAGAGACTAGGAAAAGCTGACCAAGAAAGGAATTCAGTCCACACACTTTCCCCATTTTTGATCACTCTCTTCACAGGGATGTTGGATGTGTCTTGGCATTGGCAGATTGGTATAAACACCTAACATGGTTTTCCTTTCTGGGGCTGCCTTCAGTCATTAAGAGGCACCACGGAAATGCAAAGCAGGGTGTCATCCATTCACACAATCACACTGTAGAGTTAGTAAAGTAAAGCGGAAAATGTGTACACTGAGAAAGCAGAGAGGCTAGAGTTCTTGAATGTTTTTACCTTGTCCTTAAGATCCCATATGAGCCCCCCGAGATGATAGCTTACTGTGAATAATGTCAGATTCATGATCTCTGAAGAAGATTTAGCTTTGGGACCAGGGACCAGGCTTGATCACTCGAGTTTTATTAAAGCTTTCTCTGTCCCTTTTTATTCTTTAATAAAACTTTGCTATACAAAAACTCTTGAGTGATCAAGCCTGGTCCCTGGGCCTGAAGCTAAATCTTCTTCAGAGATCACGAATCTGTCATTGTTCACCATATGATTGACATATGATTGACAAATGCATATTGCATACATTTCCTTAACTGTGTTCTCTGTACAACTTAATACTTCGATGTACAGTATATGTGTGTACGTTGTGAAATAATCACCGCAATTTAGCTATCATGATTAGTATTTTCATTTTCATGTGTATATATGTGTGGCAAAATCACTTAAAATCTACTCACTTAGCAAACTTCAAGTATGCAAAACTGTTGTTAACTATAATCACATTAGAAATCCAGAAATGATTCACTGCACATCAGTTCAGTTCAGTCACTCAGTCGTGTCCGACTCTTTGAGACCCCATGAATTGCAGCATGCCAGGCCTCCCTGTTCATCACCAACCCCCAGAGTTCGCTCAGACTCATCATGTCCATCGAGTCCATGATGCCATCCAGCCATCTCATCCTCGATCATCCCTTTCTCCTCCTGCCCCCAATCCCTCCCAGCATCAGAGTCTTTTCCAATGAGTCAACTCTTTGCATGAGGTGGCCAAAGTACTGGAGTTTCAGCTTCAGCATCATTCCTTCCAAAGATATTCCAGGGTTGATCTTCAGAATGGACTGGTTGGATCTCCTTGCAGTCCAAGGGACTCTCAAGAGTCTTCTCCAACACCACAGTTCAAAAGCATCAATTCTTCGGCGCTCAGCCTTCTTCACAGTCCAACTCTCACATCCATACATGACCACAGGAAAAACCATAGCCTTGACTAGATGGACCTTAGTTGGCAAATAATGTCTCTGCTCTTGAATATGCTACCTAGGTTGGTTATAACTTTTCTTCCAAGGAGTAAGCATCTTTTAATTTCATGGCTGTAGTCACCATCTGCAGTGATTTTGGAGCCCAAAACAATAAAGTCTGACATTGTTTCTACTGTTTCCCCGTCTATTTCCCACAAAGTGATGGGACCGGATGCCATGATCTTCGTTTTCTGAATGTTGAGCTTTAAGCCAAATTTTTCGCTCTCCTCTTTCACTTTCATCAAGAGGCTTTTTAGTTTCTCTTCACTTTCTGCCATAAGGGTGGTGCCATCTGCATATCTGAGGTTATTGATAGTTCTCCCTGCAATCTTGATTCCAGCTTGTGTTTCTTCCAGTCCAGCGTTTCTCATGATGTACACTGCATATAAGTTAAATAAGCAGGGTGACAATATACAGCCTTGATGTACTCCTTTTCCTGTTTGGAAGCAGTCTGTTGTTCCATGTCCAGTTCTAACTGTTGCTTCCTGGCCTGCATACAGATTTCTCAAGAAGCAGGTTGGGTGGTCTGGTATTCCCATCTCTTTCAGAATTTTCCACAGTTTATTGTGATCCAGGTTCTTATACCACTTGATCATTTATTTCCCAAGTAATTGCTTCTCCAAATCCATCCCAAACATCACTTGTTATCTACTTCTATAAGTTTCACCATTTTATATTCTACATAGAATTATATCATGCAGTATTTCTATATCTGGCTTACTTCTTATGACCTTAATTAGATATGTCTTATATCATAATGTCCTCCAGATTCACTCATATTGTTATGTGAGTCAGGGTTTCTTATAACAATGGATTCTATTATCTATCAATCCATAAAATTCCTACCCATGTTTTTAATGCATTAATTTGTCATTGGGCGTATTTTGGCTACTTTGAATAATAATTCAATGAACATTGTAGTGGAGATATCTCTTTGAGACACCAATTTTATTTCCTTTAGATATATATCTAGAAGTTGGATTGCTGGACTTACATATATATATATATATATATATATAATTTTTGAAGAAGTACATAATATTTTTACATAATGGTTGCACCAATGTGCATTCTTATGAACAATATACAATGTTTTCTTTTTATCATATTCTCAACAACAATTGTTTTGTGTCTTTTTGATAGTAGTCATTCTAATAGTCATGAAGAGATATCTAACTATGGTTTTGACTTGCATTTCTGTGATATTGAACAATGTTCAGGACCATTTACTATATCTGCTTACTACTAGTATATTTTCTTTGGGGAAATGTCTAATAAATGTATTTGTTCATTTTTTAGTCAGATGAACTGCTTTAAAGTACTGAGTTACATAAGATGCTTTACTCGCATCTCGAGACACTTTGGGTTCATTCAGTTCCAAATAACTACAACAGAGAGAACATTGGAATAAAGGAGGTCACACAGATATTTTGCTTTTTAGTGAAAATAGACATTATGTTTATACTAAGCTGTATCCTATTAACTGTGTAATAGCATTATGTCAAAAAATGTATACATCTTAATTTAAAAATATTTTATTGCTAAAAAAATTGCTAAAAAGTCATTTCAAACCTCAGTGAATTGCAGTCTTTTTGCAATACAAATATCAAATATCACATATCACTATAAAAATATAATAATGCAAAAGTTTGATATATTGCATGAATTTAAAATGTGACACAGACACAAAATGCACCAATGTTATTGGAAAAAATGATTGATACCAACAGACTTGCTTGATACAGGGTTGCCACAAATCTTCAATTTGTAAAAATGTAATATCTCTGAATTACCATAAAGCACAAGATATACCTATATGAATTTTAGATCTTAACACTTCATCAGGTATATCGTTTGTTCAATTTACATTTGCATATGTTCCACAGCTTGTCTTTCACTCTGTTGACTTTTTTCTGTGACGTCCAGAACTTTTTAACTTTTTTTTTTTTTTTCCTATTTTTGCTTTTGTCACCTGTACTTTTGGAGTCATATCTAAAAAGGTCTTTGACTGGACAATGGCAAGAGATTTGTTCCCTAGTTTTACTGTTTCATAAAACTTGTCTTTAGTTCATTGAATTTATATCCAGTTTTCTCAATATCATTTATTAAAACAAAGAAAAACTATCTTTTCCCCACTGTGTGTCCTTGGCACCTTTTTCAAAGAACATTTGACTACAGTACATAAATTTATTTGTAACTATGTTGCTCCATTGATCTACATGTCGGTTTTTATGTCAATAACATACTGATTTGATTAAATTTTGAATCAGAAAGTATCATAATTTCAGCTTTGTTCTTCTTTCTCAAAATTGGGTAGGATATTTACGGAATTGTGTGTGTGTGTGTGTGTGATCTAATGTGCATTTTAGATTATTTTTCCTATTTGTGTAATGACTGCCATTGAGATTTTGCTAGAAATTGCATTAGATCCTGTAGATAACTTTGGGTAGCATAGGCACTTTTACGTTATTAATTCTTCCAATTCATGGACATGGACTATCTTTCCACTTAGCTGAGTTTTCCTTAAATTTTCTTCATTAATGTCTTATTATAAGTGGAATTTTCTTTTTGTGAAGTTTGTCTTTGTGCATAGAAACACCACCAATATTTGGATGTTGATCTTATATCATGTGTCACTGAATGTATTAATCTGACAGTTTATTGTTGTTGCCATTGACTTGCTAGGCTTTTCTATATTATGTACAGGAATCTACAAACACATCATTTTAGTTTAACATGAAAATATTATTTTTAGAATTTTTTTCAATTAATTCTAAAATATTAAAGCTATATAATGGAAATATATTTTGGAAAAAAAGAGGGAAATTAGCTAATAGAATTATTATAAAATTTTTAATACTGAGGCTATGTATTATAATAATGAATATATAAGTGCTTCAAAATTTTCGGTTTCAAATACAATACTACAATCAATTTTACATGCTTATACCATATAGACGTGGGGTAGCTCCTCCCGCTGTGGCCCCTGGTCTCAGGCTGGGGGTAGCTCCTCCTGGCTATGGCCCCTGGTCTCGGACTGGGGGTAGCTCCTCCCAGCTGCCGCCCCTGACCTCAGACATGGGGTAGCTCCTCTTGGCCACATTTGTGCACTGCCCGCACTTGTGGCTTAAATCTCAACATTCAGAAAATGAAGATCATGGCATCTGGTCCCATCACTTCACGGGAAATAGATGAGGAAACAGTGGAAACAGTGTCAGACTTTATTTTTGGCCCTCCAAAATCACTGTAGATGGTGATTGCAGCCATGAAATTAAAAGAGACTTACTCCTTGGAAGGAAAGTTATGACCAACCTAGATAGCATATTGAAAAGCAGAGATACTACTTTGCCAACAAAGCTCCGTCTAGTCAAGGCTATGGTTTTTCCAGTGGTCACGTATGGATGTGAGTGTTGGACTGTGAAGAAAACTGAGCCCCAAAGAATTGATGCTTTTGAACTGTGGTGTTGAAGAAGACTCTTGAAAGTCCCTTGGACTGCAAGGAGATCCAACCAATCCATTCTAAAGATCAACTCTGGGTGTTCTTTGGAAGGAATGATGCTAAAGCTGAAACTCCAGTATTTTGGCCACCTCATGTGATGAGTTGACTCATTGGAAAAGACTCTGATGCTGGTAGGGATTGGGGGCAGGAGGAAAAGGGATGAGGATGAGATGGCTGGATGGCATCACCGACGATGGATTTGAGTTTGAGTGAACTCCGGGAAATGGTGATGGACAGGGAGGTCTGGCGTGCTATGATTCATGGTGTCACAAAGAGTTGGACACGACTGAGCGACTGAACTCAACTGATCTGAACTGATACCATATGGACCTACTATGTGCTCATTATAATATTGTGTTCACTAGTGACTGGAGACACATAACACGTGGCATTTATTTTTGTGTAACTTAAATTCCTACTAAATATATGCAAATAATTATATTTTCAGCTTTTCTTCATGTTAAGCATGTAAAATATGGTAGTGTATATAACTGTTGGGCCTCACCCAAATGAGATATGGGGAAATTTTTCACCAAAAAGGAACATTTCACATTAGATCTGAAGAAAAAGTAGTATATAATCAAGCAGAAATTAAGGATTAAAATTTTTTTAGGCAAAAAGAATTGTGTCTTCTTCCAGAATGGGAATTAGATTAGTAAATTCAGTGGAACATTTTGCATTATTTACAGCTTCAAAAAAGCTAGTCAGAGCTGTATAATAAAGCAGCTAGAAAATAAAACAAGAATGAGAGACACAGAGAGAAGAGAGAAACTGGAATTATGAAATGGTTCACATTCTTTCAACTAAGAATGAGAAGAGTTAAGAATACACAGTCAATGTGATGTGTAAGTAAAGACTTTGGTCAAAGCTGTATTGTACTAACTAATTCCATGGACCCTCCGCATGTGATCTCCTATCTTATGGAAAAACATTATAATGAAAACACACACAGGTGCACACATAAAGCACACAGATGAATAAATAGTAATTAGGAGCAGGACCACATAGGTCTAATCAGTTCCACCATGTGAGCAGATCTGAAGAGGGGTGGTTGGGGAAGATGTGGGTGTCTACTTTGATGCTATAATTCTTTCTTTGGATTCTTTAAAAATTCAGTATGCTTTTAGATAATTTTGACATAGGTTTTGTTTTAAGTTATGTGCTCTGAAAATTTTCTGGTGAGGTGTATGTAAAATAATTGACTTCAAAAATGTCATACATTAATAGACCTTATGCCAAAGTTAAAAAAAAAAAAAAAAAGGGCGTTATCATCAAAGAAAATCAACTTTTTTTTTCTGATATATTAGGAAATTAGGATGCTGGGGAAATGGTAAGATTATTAAGGTGTTTTTATTGTTTTTGAAATATTATAAATATTATTGATTATATACATTTAAATAACATGTCAGATTATAAAATTTGTATATCCTGGTTTAACTTTCTAGGTATTCTAAAACAGTAGTTGTTATTGATCAGTTGCTAAGCCATGTCTGACTCTTTGCTACCCCATGATGTGCAGCATGCCAGGATTCCCTGTCCATCACTATCTCCTGGAGTTTGCTTAAACTCATATCCATTGAGTCAGTGATGCCATCCAACAATCTTATCCTATGTCACTCACTTCTCCTCTTGCCCTCAATCTTTCCCAACATCAGGGTCTTTTCCATTGAGTCAGCTATTAACATCAGGTAGCCAAAGTATTGGAGCTTCAGTAGTAAATTTGAGAATAATAGTAAATTCCTAAAAATAATAATTTGGGCCTTTAGTACAGAAATAAATCCACATGTAATTTATAAGTTGGGGTTTGGGAAAACAGCTTAATTTTTTTTTTCAGAAACTAAGCAAATTATAGATTCATAATTCTCTATTAGGACATATGAGAATAGAAAAAAAAAATGCCAGATGGAAAAAAATAAAATAAAATAACTCCTGTTGGGGCTAATATTTCAACTTTAGTACTTGTCAATGATTACTGTGATGGATACTTAGGGTGACATATGCTATATATTTTCTTGAAAACATTATAAATGTTACTTTTAAATATTGCAAGTGATAATTAAATATACTTTTAGTGATATTTAAGCACATATTCACATATCAGCAGAGTAAAACCATAGAATTTTTATGGAGTTTGCTGGTTTACTTACTTACAGTGTTTTAAAGAGCTTTTCCACATCTTAGATATATATCAAAGTCAGATGCAAGAAAGTTTGTTAGCTGTCATTTAAGGAAGAGGAAAAGTCCAAGGCAGCAATAACAGAAGTAGTCATAGGCCTGGAACTCATATTTATATTCTCCATGATCCTTTAGTGCCGCCTGCCTGGGTGTCTAACACAGAGCAGGAAATTACCACACAAGAGAGTTCCTCAGTGCTTTCAGATATGCAATCATTCATAAGTTGTCTCAGAACTTGCCTATATGCTTTTGAATGTAGAATGTCTACAGCATATAGAATTCTATATGTCTACAGATATATAGAATATCTCTATATGCTTTTACTTATTCAGTGAACGCATTTTTATTCCAAAATCAGAAATTAGAGCTTGCTTTTCCCATGTGTATGGCTTAAGTAGCACTTTTTATAAAAAGTGCATCAATGATTGAGACAAACACCTGCCATCAGCTAGAAAATACAGAGATAGAACTGGACAGGCACACAAATAGGAAAACTAATCCTTAGTAACAAGTAAACCCCAATGGTGAAAATCTTCATAGAAAACTGGAGGGAAACAAACCCCATCAACCACACAATTCCAAAACATTCTTATTTAATCTGACTTTTGAGAAATTTCAGGAAAATTGTGTAGCTTTGCAGTGAATAATACTCAGAATATTAGTAATTCTGAGTATATTATGGTTGTGGTGATAGTGAAGGACAGGGAAGCCTGGCATGTTTCAGTTCATGGGGATCCACTCACAATTTAGTGACTGAACAAGAACAATGATTGAGATACTCTGATTGATCAGGGAAATGATCAGTAGAACTGAACACACTCTGGGAAGGAGAGACAGCCATATGGAGAGAGAAAGACAGGGACAGAAGCATAGGAGAGAAAGGCAGATTTAATGACAAAATAAATCCAATTAGACATCCCTGGATGAAGGTTTCACTCACCACTTCTAATTTGGGCAGAAAATTTAGTGAGTGCTGTGGGTAAAGTAAGCAAGCATCATCCTTTACAAGGACTAACTCAAACAGATTATTTCTATCAAACTATTATACACGTGACTTAAAATTTAAATTTTTAGGCTTAAAATCATATAAAATATATTGAGCAGTTGATATACATGTTTTATAAGGACAACTAAAATGCATTAACAATCCTTAAGGGAATACTAACCTTTTAGCAGAGGATGATCCTTCCAAAGTTACTATAACATATGTATGTGACATGCATGTGTACTACTTATATATAGCATATATTTCATGCATAAATATGTATACATGTACATGCATATAATACATAAGTACATGAACATGTACTTTATAAATGCATGGATTTCAATGTGAGACTATAAGAAGAATTTAAGGTAGGAATCAGCTATCTCTGCCAAGAGATGTGGAATGAACACACATACGTGTGCCTGTGTTTGTACAAGTGTGCATACCTGAGTGTATGAGGGCAGGTGTCAAGAGGAGAGAGAATTTAAAGGAAATGCGGAACCAGAAGTGAGATTTCAGCTGGAGGAAAAGAAGGAAGGGGAGGTGACCCTGAGGGAAGAGTCTGAGGACACTGTGAAAGAACAGTCACAATGGAATTCAGACTGGTGTGCTGAGGGTCTCTTGGGTCTTGAGTCCAATAAGCCTGGACCTGGCCGGAAGGCCATCTTTATGGATTTGAAGTCAAAGGAAAAGTGTTTCCATTCAAGGATGGTCAGTGAGACCAGATCTTGCCAGGAGTCAAAGGGCAGGAGGAACAAATCTAGGAGAGTCCCACTGGACAGTTGAGAGGTTAAGGGAAATTCAAGAGATGCAAATGGGGAGAAATTAAGCTTTATCAGGAGGGGAGGAAGTGAAGGTATGAGCTTCCACAGAAGGATAAGTACCATCTAAGAAGCTCACATGTTTGAAAAAACTTAATTTAGGAATTTTTAAAATGGCAAAATAATTTACTTGCCATGCAGAATGTTTATTTTAAAAATAATTTTATTGATTGATTGATTGATGTGTAGTGCTGGATCATCATTGCCATATGAACTTTTCTCTAGTTGTGGCCAGTGGCAACTACTCTTATTTCATTGTGGGGTTTCTCATTCTGGTGGATTTTCTTATTCTGGAGTGCAGGTTCTAGGGTACGCAGGCTTCAGTAGTTGAGGCATGTGTACCTCAGTAGTTTCAGTTCCCAGACTCTAGAGCACAGACTCAATAGTTGTCACAAAGGCTTAGTTGTTCTGTGGCATGGGGATCCTCACAGATCAGGGATTGAGCTTGTGTCCCCTGCATTGACAGGTGGATTCTCTACTACTGAGCCAACAGAGAAGCCTCTATGTTTGCTTTAAAAATGAACCTTATTTCATATATCCTATTAGCAACTTTGATAAGTTATTTAATATCTCTCTTCAATACATTAACCTGATACCTGAAGACTGTGAGGTTTAAGGTATATAGACTCCTAAAAGAGACACACAATTATGATGGATTCTGTTCCATTTATTTTTATACAATTGTGTCAATGTAGTTTTCAAAAGGCTTCTTTTACAGAATGATCTTTCTTTGAGAAATGGAGTCTCATTATTTTCCCCTTTGCAGATTTTTTTTTCCCTTTCTTTCTTTTAAAAAAAATCCTGAGAGTCTGGTAATAATATATTTCATATGCCAAGGTATGATAATTAAATGAAGAAATTTTGGAAATACCTGAAATTGATAGTGAAACAGACAGGTAAGTGTGTGTGATTGATGCCAATTTGCCAAGACCTCAGAGACATAAACCTGGCTCTACCATTTCCACACCTGTGAGGGGCTCAGTGGGTACCTTCCCAGATCTTGAGTTATCTCTAAGGGCAAAGTGACATCTCTTTCCTCATGTTAGCCTCTTGCATTTTTATAGGATGTGGCATAATATGGAGAATGATCTGTGAGAAAAACAAGTAAGTGAAAATATTAAATGAATTAAGTACAGGTTTATGATAAAAAGAAAACACAAAATAAAAATAAGACACCATAATTGATACCGTTCAGAGAAAATGAGGTAAGACTTTTCAGTAGATGGTATGTGAAACATGTAGGGAATTTTATCATCTAATTTAATACCTTTCATTCCTTTCTGGATAAAATTTTTCAGAATTTAATCACTACCACAAAATTATTCCTGTTAACATCTCTTTTATAGGGAATTTTAACACCATTTTTCTCAATCTTTTCTCAGAGGAAATGTAAATAACCAGCTGGACACGAAACCCAGAATAATTTATGCTTTCAGCCTAAGATGATTAAGGCATCAGTCTAACATCTTTAAGTTTGATAAGGAAAGCTGAGCTATTTCAAATCCTTAGAATTTTATCCACGTGTCTTATTTTATAAAATTGCAAACATAATGACGAGTTATATATAACATAAACTTACCTTGTGGCTCAGTGGTAAAGAATTCACCTGCCAATGCAGGAGACAGGAGTTCAATTCCTGGTCCAGGAAGATCCCACATGCCACTGAGCAGCTAAGCCCTATGTGCCACAGTTATTATGCCTACACTCTGGAGTCCATTAGCCACAACTGCCGAGCCCATGTTCCACAACCACTGTAGCCCATGTCCCCTAGAGTCCATGCTCTGCAACAAGAGAAGCCACAGCAATGAGAAGCCCATGCACTGCAACTGGAGATTAGCCCCCACTTACTGCAACTAAGGGCAGAGCCTGTGGAGCAAAGAAGACCCAGCATAACCTAAATAAATAAATACATTTAAACAGATAAGAATTTAGAACATAATAAAAATATAGTTATATGTACAATTTAAAATTTTATGATCAGCTTTACTTTTAAATGAAGGTTTATAGTTAGGTTTATTGGTATTGTTGTTTCTTGGAATTCCTTTGAGAGTGTGATATTCATATAGAAAGATTTATTTTGGACCTATGAGTTAATCTTATTAAAATTTGCCTTAGAACCTACTGAGGTGCTACAATAAATAAAAGACTGATCCAAGGATCATTCTAAGGAAGATGATTGCATCAGTATAATGCATAACAATGTGAATGACCCTACAGTAGTAAGCTGTCATGTGGAACAGGTAATCCACAAAATAAGCTATTTATACCAAAACACTTAGATTTTAATAACTGTTGACTTGTGATCATTGAAAATAAAAACATATATTTAGAGTCAAGTAATCAAATACTTGAATTTTAAAATATGTTTATAAGGGAAAATATATACTGAGATCACCAAGGTGATTTGTTTTTTTAAGATTTTTTTAAAATGTGGACTGTTTTTAAAGGCTTTATTGAATTTGTTACAGTATTGCTTCCTTTTTATGCTTTTGGTTTTTGGGCCCTGAGGTATGTGGAATTCTCTGACTAGAGATCAAACTCACATCCCCTGAACTGAAAGGCAAAGTCTTAACCACCACTGGAATGCCAGGGAAGTCCCTAAGGCATTTTGATAGAAGAAAAAAATGCATCTTAATTAAAGGAACTTAAGATCATGGCATCTGGTCCCATTACTCCGTAGGAAATAGATGGGGAAACAGTGGAAACAGTGTCAGACTTTATTTTGGGGGGCTGCAAAATCACTGCAGATGGTGATTGCAGCCATGAAATTAAAAGACGCTTACTCCTTGGAAAGAAAGTTATAACCAACCTAGATAGCATATTGAAAAGCAGAGACATTACTTTGCCAACAAAGATCCATCTAGTCAAGGCTATGGTTTTTCCAGTGGAAATGTGTGGATGTGAGAGTTGGACTGTGAAGAAAGCTGAGCACCGAAGAATTGATACTTTTGAACTGTGGTGTTGAAGAAGACTCTTGAGAGTCCCATGGACTGCAAGGATATCCAACCAGTCCATTCTAAAGGAGATCAGTCCTGGGTGTTCTTTGGAAGGAATGATGCTAAAGCTGAAACTCTAGTACTTTGACCACCTGGTGTGAGGGGTTGACACATTGGAAAAGACTCTGATGCTGGGAGGGATTGCGGGCAGGAGGAAAAGGGGACGACAGAGGATGAGATGGCAGGTTGGCATCACCACCTCGATGGACATGGGTTTGGGTGAACTCCAGGAGATGGTGACGGACAGGGAGGCCTGGTGTGCTGCAATTCATGGGGTCGCAAAGAGTCGGACATGACTGAACTACTGAACTGGACTGAACTACTGAACTGTACTGAACTGATACCTGTATTAGAAAGTATAATGTCTCTACATTTAGACTTTACTATAATAAAATTTGACAGAGAATGAGGTACTCAATATGTCAATTGGTTTATCCTTTACTTCAAAATTCCTTTATTCCCCCTAGTAAAACATATTTTTTTTCATCAAAATTATATTATTTTAATTCCTCAATGAAATTCTTATCCAGTGAAGGGAGTAACCACTTCACATTTTTCTTAGTCCCTTTAACCTAACTGTTACCACCAAGAGTACTATGTGCTCCCAAGTGTCTGTGTTCAGTTAAGTCACATTTATCTCTGAAAAACACCTTAGCAATGTAAAATAATCAGTTACATTTTACATTGATGAGTGCTCCCTTAGTTATACCATTGACTGTGTTGCCTAAGATACTTCCAATATTTCAAAAACCTCCCCTTGTGGCTATGAAATTATTTATAAAATTTAATAGCAAACCTTAATTTTTAATTCTTATTTAATTACCAAGAAATCAATGTCAGAGCAGAGCATACTGTTACACTTATTATATTATATGAATTATATTAATTTGAAACTTCCTATCTTTTGTCATTACTCTATAAATGTCTCTATTTGGTCAAAATCTACTTTAAAAATTCAGAATGTATACAGCTTTAAGAGAAGCTGTTTTGGTTAAAGCAAAGTTTGAGACATTACTTTGCCAACTAAGGTCCGTCTAGTCAAGGCTATGGTTTTTCCTGTGGTCATGTATGGATGTGAGAGTTGGACTGTGAAGAAGGCTGAGCACCGAAGAATTGATGCTTTTGAACTGTGGTGTTGGAGAAGACTCTTGAGAGTCCCTTGGACTGCAAGGAGATCCAACCAATCCATTCTGAAGATCAACCCTGGGATTTCTTTGAAAGGAATGATGCTAAAGCTGAAACTCCAATACTTTGGCCACGTCATGCGAAGAGTTGACTCATTGGTAAAGACTCTGATCCTGGGAGGGATTGGGGGCAGGAGGAGAAAGGAACGACCATGGATGAGATGGCTGGATGGCATCATGGACTCAATGGACATGAGTCTGAGCGAACTCCAGGAGATGGTGATGAACAGGGAGGCCCGGCGTGCTGTGATTCATGGGGTCGCAAAGTGTCGGACACGACTGAGCGACTGAACTGAACTGAGGAAACTGCATCCAACCAAACACTCTTCTCCTGATTCTTCTCCTGTAGACATTCTTAAGAAGCCTCAAAATAGAGCCTAAAAGTCACCAAATAATAGGCTGGCAGTATAACACTAAATTGTTAATTAAATATATTGATTTTTTTTTCTAGAAAAGTATTTTAGTAAGAAGCAAACCCATATTGGATATTTATTAAAGATTTTAGAATTGTTCCTTCTAAATGAAGTAAAAAATAAAAGTAAGCATCTATTTTAGCTCTTGAAATAATTATACTAAGACTCTCATATGGTTTAGTTTTATTAAAAACTACCTTTAATAAAATTTTATTCTAGGTAACACAGATTCATTATTGAAATGTAATATACACTATGCAGTCATGTGAATACATAGTCTCACATGCTAGATAAAAATTGTCCTTTCATTATGAGAAAGTACCTGATAACATTTTAGCTCCAAACAGTACATTAGAAACTGTAATTGAAATAACACTAAATTTCAATATATTATTTATTTTTTGCAATAATATTTTATGTCACTCTAAATTTTTACTTAAAGATTAATTCACTTATTCTGTATATTTTAACACACATTTTTTATTATTTCTAGCATTATCAATTTTTTTATGCAACATACATTTAAGAATTGAGAGTTATTGAAGCAAGTCCTAAATTCATTCAGTCATCCATGAAAATGATTCAGTCTTTTCATTTCCTTCGTTCATTCATTTTAATAAATAACTGTACTTTGTCAAGGATGAATACATTAGTAATAGTCATTCAAAAGAGCTATACATCTGGTAAATACTGAAAATAATCAAATGTAATGGTTTATGTGACTGCTTAGACATTTATTTCTTACTGTGAGCCATTTCATGTACTTATATTTTGACATTTTTAAATTATTAAAGTAGTGCTTTAGTCTAAACATTTACTAAGAAATTAGAGTCATATTTTTTATTTTTCCTGTTGGTCTTAAGACTATTAAAAATTTAAGATTTCAATAAAGGAAATAGGAACAAACTACATTTCAATTTTTAAAAATAACTATATATTTGGCTGCATCAAATATAATTAAAGTTAAATTAATTAAAGTATATTTGTATTAAAGATTACTAATTTACATATTTGGGGACAAAGGGAGATAAAAGAATGAAATATTAAATATGATATACATGTATATATATATAATCTCTACAAAGCATTGTTGATAGGTTTATACATCCTTGACAAATATATCTTCATCTGTAAATGTATAGGCTTCTCTAGTGTCTCAGATGGTAAAGAATCTGCTTGCAATGTAGTAGACCTGAGTTGGATCCCTGAGTCGGGAAGATCCCCTGGAGAAGGAAATGACTACTCACCCCAGTATTATTCTCTGAGGAATTCCACAGATGGAGGGACCTGGCAAGATACAGTCCATGGGGTTGCAAAAGTGAGTGACTAACACACACACACATATATACAAACAGGTACATGTATATCTTTCTACAGTGCTGAATTCTTAATATGTTTATAAGTAAGTAGTATTTGTATGTATGTGTATACAAAATATACATTATTCATGCTTTAGATATAATTTAAGGTGGATTATAAAATGAATATATATTGTCTATACCATTCACATTAACACAATTCTGCAGGAATGTGAGATACATTTTTATTGCAAGACTAGATCCATAAATATCATAAACATTGAAGAGAGCTCCACATTGGAAAGCAGAGGATTAGCCTTAACATAGTACTCTCAGAGGAATAATCAACTTGAAACTATTGATATTTTATAGACAGATTCTAGCAGGAAAGTTTGATCATAAGTTATTGCTTCTTCAAACTTTTGTTTGAAAAAGCCTAATTAGTAAAGAGACATTCCAGCCCTTTTCTGTACCCTATGCTAAAGAATGAACCCCAAGGAATGCAACCTAAAATCATATAGAGACCATAAATATAATTTAATCCAGAGTCTCTTCACCTCAAAATTACAGACATTGGAAACTGGGTAATTGTGTAGGGCTGTCCTCTGCAGTGTAGAACTTTTAGCAGTATCCTTGGCACCTATCTACTAAAAGTATCTCCACCCTGCTCCTGCCCCTTTATGATACCAAATATGTCCTTGGACATTGCCAAGTGTTCTATAGGGGCAAAATTGTTTCAGTAGAAGACCAATAATATAAAATAAGCTTCTCATTGTCCAAGAGGTAGGACTGTAATGCAGAGACACGGAGTTACCTCAGTTCACACAGCTAATAGAGGCTGAGTAGTGAGCAGAGATGATTGGGATTCCTCCTTTGTTGTTCTTTTCCCTATTTGGGGCAGATGGCTGAAATACAGCTCCTACTCACCTTTCATACAAATGCAGAAACAAGATTTCTGTCCCCATTTCTCCTTTATTTGGTCTGAAATTATACTTTTTATTAGATATTAACAATCTATCAAAATTCCCTTTTGTGTAAAACATGAAACCAAACATCATATTGCCTACTTATGTGGCTGACTATAAATAGAAGTCCACTTGTATTTATAGGTAACTCAATTATTTAAAGAGAATAATATTAAGTCCAGTTGCATGAATTGCATCATTAATGCAGTGACCACTTAATGCTGCTACAGTAGTGAATTCATGTTATTAATAAATTAGTGGTTGATTTGTTAGCAGTTGAGGCTTTCTACTTTTTTTTGCGTGTGGTTATTCATTTCAAATTATACAGACATTAATGTAAATGGGATTCCAAAGCTGCTCACATGAAATGACAGAATTAAAGGTACTTTGCAGCTGAACAATCAGTCAGGCTTACCTTTTTCTTTTTGATTTTTGCACTCTTTAGGTGACTGTGACACAAAAAATGCTGACCATTTAGTAACAAACAATTCATGCTGGAGAAGTGCAGTGGTTGCCTTATTGAAAACATAACATAAATACATCATTAATGCAAATCATTCCCTGAAATTTTGTACTTAATACCCCTTTATAGAATTGCTCTTATGACAGATTAGGGGAAGCAATGTTAAAATAAATGGACTTTAATCTCTACATATGGAGTATTTCAATCTAGATTTTCCTCTGGAGAAGCAGGAGAAAAGGAATGAGAATTGTGAGGAAGTAGAACATAGCAATGAAAGCAACCCTCTGAGTTAGAAGCCTTGTATTCAAATCTCTTTTTTGTCACTTAAAAGCTATGTAAAGTCAGTACCCCTTATTTATTTTTTAAACACTAGCATAGGGATCAATAATATAGTTATCTAACTGTTATTATATTTATAGGACATAGTACATTATTGTCATATTAGCTATTATTATTAAACTATTGTTGGAGATTCCAAGTTAAATGATTAATATTTTTACAGAATAGCATCTTTCAAAAAAGTAAGAAATGTTATCCATGAAATAAAACAAAACATTTCCTAGACTCTTTCTCAGAAAGACGTCTTTTTCCTACATTTATTCCAGATGTCATAATTTTTCTTTGCATAGAGTCTTCCAAACTTTGGTTGTAATATTCTAAGTCTGTAAATTCACTCCATTAGGAATAGCCTAAATGGAATTCCTTCATTCTACAGAATCATGAAAATTGTATTGATGATGTTGGGAGAGTGTGTTTGCATTTTTTGAGGGAGGGGAAAGATCTTCTTCTTATTTTTATTATTTTAAACAATAGGGATGTATCCTTTAGCTCTTTCAATTAAAAGAGAAATATTTCCGTGGTAGAAGTTGGTGTACAAAAATAAAAACAGATAACATGAGGCATAGATTATATTCTTTGAAATATAAACTCACTAAGCCTGTATAAACAATTGAAGGATAAGTCAAAAATTCACAGGACAATCTTACAATTGAGTTTCTATATATTAAGTTACCTGTGGGGATTACAAGTGACAATGGTATTATCTTCATATGGAATAACATAACAGATATAACAAAACATCTATATCTATAAGATAAAAAATAGTATTTATAGAAATAAAATGAATTCATAGTTTTGCTTGTTTTTCAGTTGCTGAGTCATTCCCAGCTCTCTACAACCCTATGGACTGCAGTACAACAGGCTCCACTGCCCTTCACAATCTCCTGGAGTTGGCTCAAATTCCAACTCCAGGTTGGAGTTGGTGATGCTAACTATCTCATTTTCTGACATCTCCTTCTCCTTTTGCCTTAAATCTTAATCAGCAGCAGGGTTTTTGCCAATGAGCTGGCTCTTTGCATCAGATGCCAAAGTATTGAACTGATTGGATCTTCTTGCTGTCCAAGGGACTCTTAAGATTCTTCTCCAAACCACAGTTCAAAAGCATCAGTTTCTCGGTGCTCAGCTTTCTTTAGAGTCCAACTCTCACATCCATACATGACTACTGGAAAAGCCATAGCTTTGACTAGATGGGGACCTTTGTTGGCAAAGCAATGTCTCTGCGTTTTAATATGCTCTCTAGGTTAGTTGTGTCTTTTCTTCCAAGGAGGTGACATCTTTTAATTTCATGGCTGCAGTCACCATCTGCAGTGATTTTGGAGCCCAAGAAAATAGTCTTTCAGTTTCTATTGTTTCCCCATCTATTTACCATAAAGTGATGGGACCAGAAACCATGATAGTAGTTTTTTGAATGATGAGTTTTAAGCCAGCTTTTTCACTCACATCTTTCACCCTCATCAAGAGACTCTTCAGTTCCTCTTCACTTTCTGCTATAAGGGTGGTGTTATCTACATATATGAGGTTATTAATATTTATCCCAGCAATCTTGATACCAGCTCGTGCTTCATCTGGCTCAGCATTTCACATGATATACTCTGCAAATAAGTTAAATAAGCAGGTGACAATATACAGCCTTGATGTACTCCTTTCCCAATTTGGAAACAGTCTGTTTTTCCATGTCTAGTCCTAACTGCTACTTCTTGACCTGCATACAGATTTCTCAGGAGGTAGGTAGTCTGGTATTCCCATGTCTTTAAGAATTTTCCACAGGTTGTTGTGGTCCACATTGACTTTCCATATATAGAAAGTCAATAAAGCAGAAGATGTTTTACTGGGACTCTCTTGCTTTTTCGATAATCCAATGGATGTTGGCTATTTGATTTTCATTCCTCTGCCTTTTTTAAACCTAGGTTGAACACCTGGAAGTTATCAGTTCATGTACTGTTGAATCCTAACTTGGAGAATTTTGAGCATTACTTTGCTAGTGTGTGAGATGAGTGCAATTGTGCAGTAGTTTCAACATTCTTTGGCACTGCCTTTCCTTGGGATTGAAATGAAAATAGACCTTTTCCATTCCTGTGGCCACTACTGGGTTTTCCAAATGTGTGAGAATATTGAGTGCAGCACTTTCACAGCATCATCTTTTAGGATTTGAAATACCTCAGCTGGAATTCCATCACCTCCACTAGCTTTGTTCATACTATTGCTTCCTAAGGCCCACTTAACTTTGTATTTCAGGATGTCTGGCTCTAGGTGAATGATCATACAAAATCATGGTTATCTGGGTCACTATTTTTTTTTTAAATTAATTCTTCTGTGTATTATTGCCACCTTTTCTTAATATCTTCTGCTTCTGTGAGGTCTATACCATTTCTGGCCTTTATTGTGCCCATCTTTGCATGAAATGGTCCTTTGGTATCTTTGATTTTCTTGAAGAGATCTCTAGTCTTTCTCATTATATTTCTTTGTATTGATCACTGAGGAAGGCTTTCTTATTTCTTTTTGCTATTCTTTGGAACTCTGCAAGCAGATGAGTATATCGTTCCTTTTCTCCTTTGCCTTTGTCTTCTCTTCTTTTCTCAGCTATTTATAAGGCCTCCTCAGACTACCATCTTGTCTTTTGTATTTCTTTTTCTTGGGGATAGTCTTGATCACTGCCTCTTATACACTGACACAAAGCTCTGTCCATATTTCTTCAGGCATACTGTTTATCAGATCTAATCCTTTGGATCCGTTTTTAACTTCCACTGTATAACTGTAAGGGATTTGATAAACTTTCTTCAATTTAAGTTTGAATTTGCAATAAGGAGTTCATGTTCTGAGCCACATTCAGCTCCTTGTCTTCTTTTTGCTGCATGTATAGAGCTTCTCCATCTTTGGCTGAAAAGAATAGAATCAACCTGATTTAGGTATTGACCATCTGTTGATGTCCATTTGTAGAGTCTTCCCTTTTGTTGTTGGAAGAGGATGTGTGTTATAACCAGTGTGTTCTCTTGGCAAGACTGTGTTAGTCATTGCCTGCTTCATTTTGTATTCCATGGCCAAATTTACCAGGTTTCTCTTGACTTCCTACTTTTGCATTCCAGTCTCCTATAATGAAAAGGACATCTTGTTTTGGTATTAGTTCTAAAATGTCTTATTGGTCATCATAGAACCATTCAACTTCAGCTTCTTTGGCATTAGTGGTTGGGGCATAGACTTGGATTACTCTGTTTTTGAATGGTTTGCCATGGAAACGAATAGAGATCATTTTGTTATTTTTGAGATTGCATCCAAGTACTGTATTTCATACTCTTTTGTTGACTACAAGGGCTACTCCATTTTTTCTAAGGGATTCTTGCCTACAGCAGTAGATATAATGGTCATCTGAGTTAAATTCGCCCATTGCAGTCCATTTTAGTTCACTGATTCCTAAAATGTCTGTGTTCACTCATGCCATCTCCTGTTTGAAGACTTCCAGTTTACCTTGATTCATGGACTTAAAATTCCAGGTTCCTATGCAACAGTATTCTTTACAGTATCAGACTTTCCTCCCTTCACCAGCCACATCCACAACTGCGTGTTGTATTTGCTTTGCTCCATCTATTCATTATTTCTGTGTTTATTTCTCCACTGATCTCTGGGAGCCTACTATGCAACAACTGACATGGGTAATTCATCTTTTATTGTCCTGCTTTTTGCCTTTTCATACTGTTCATGGGGTTCTTAAGGCAATACTGAAGAGGTTTGACATTCCCTTTTCCATGGACTACATTTTGTCAGAACTCTCCACCATGACCCGTCCGTCTTGGGTGGCCCTACATGGCATGCCTCATAGTTTCATTGAGTTAGACAAGACTGTGGGCCATGTGCTCAGTTTGGTTAGTTTTCTGTGCTTGTGGTTTTCATTCTGTCTTCCCTCTGATGAGTAAGGATAAGTAGTTTATGGAATCTTCCTGATGGGAGAGACTGACTGTTGAGGAAACTCAGTCTTGTTATGATGGGCTGGGCCATGCTCAGTAAATCTTTAATCCAATCTTTTGTTTATGTGTGGGGCTGTGCTCCCTCCCTGTTGTTTGGACTAAGACCCAGGCCTCCACTGGAGACTCCTAGACACTCACAAGGAAATCTGACTCAGTCTCTTGTGGGGACACTTCTCCTTTCTCCTGCCTCCTGATATGCACAAGATTTTGATTGTGCCCTCCAAGAGTCTGTTTCCCCAGTCCTGTGGAAGTTCTGTAACCAAATCCCAGTGGCCTCTGAAGTCAAATCCCTTGGGAGTTCTCAGTCCCTTTGTTAGATCCCCAGGCTGTGAATTCTGTAATTTGTCTTAGAACTTTCTTAAGATACAAGGTTAAGTTTTCTATTTGATGTCTTTCTTGCCTCTTGAGGTGGGTTTGTATTACTATAAGCTTTTCTCTTAGAATAGCTTCTGTTTCATTCCGTAGGCTTGGGTGGTTGTGTTTTCATTGTTATTTTCTCTAGGTATTCTTTTTATTTTCTCTTTGATTTCTTCAATGATCTGTTGTTTATTTAGTAGTTATTTTTTTAACCTACATGTATTGCTTTTTTTTTTTAAATTTTTCCTGTAATTGATATCTAACCTCATAGTGCTATGTTCAGAAAAGATGCTTGATTCAATTTAAATTTTCTTAAATTTACCAAGGCTTGATACGTGACTCAAAATATGATCTATTCTAGAGAATGTTTGGAGTGGGCTTGAGAAAATATTGTCTTCTGCTGCATTTGGATGGACTGTCCTGAACATATCTATTAGATGCATCTGGTCTAATGTGCATTTAAGGCTTGTGTTCCCTTATTAATCTTCTGTCTATATGATCTGTCCATTGCGTGTTACTGTCAACTACCTTTTTTTTTTTTTTAATCTGGTAGTGTTTGCCTCATGTAATGAAGTGGTCCTATTTTGGGGGCATAAATATTTTCAGGTATTCTGTCTTCTTCTTGGATTGATCCCTTGATCATCATGTGGTGTTTCCTTCTTATTTCTTGTAATATTCTTTATATTAAACTCTATTTTATCTGATGTGAGAATTGCTCATTTGGCTTTCTTTCTATTTTCATTTGCATGGAGTATCTTTTTTCATCCTCTCACATTCAGTCTAAATGTGTCCTTAAGCCTTAAGTGGGTCCCTTGTAGACAGTATATATATACTACATGTATATATATATGGGTCCTGTTTTTTGTATCATTCAGCCAGTCTGTGTCTTTTGACTAGAGTGTTATTTATTTTGATTTAAAGTAATTGTTGATTTACATATATATTTCTATTGATATTTTCTTAATTGCTTTTGATTTGTTTTTGTAGTATTTTTCTTGTGTTATCTTCCTATAAAAGTCTCTTTAGCATTTATTATAATGTTAAATTAGTGGTTTATTCTCTTAACATTTGCTTGTCAATAAGGCTTCAGATTTATCCAGCAATTTTGGATGAAATCTTTGCTAGGTAAAGTAATCTTGGTTTGAACTTTCCCAATCACTTAAAATATATCCTGCCACTCCTTTCTAGCCTATAGCATTTCTACTGAAAGATCAGTTGTTAACCTTATATACTTTCCTTTGTATATTATGTTGCTTTATTCTGTTTAATTTTTGTTGGTTTGATATGTATGCATCTCCTTGTCTTCTCTCATAGATTTATCCTGTTTGGTACTTTGCACTTTTTGGACTTGATTATTTCTTTTATTTATTTATTTATTTATTTATTATTATTATTGTTATTATTATTTTGTTATTGACGTTTTATACTATAATCCCTTCAAAAAATTTCTGACACTTTCTTTTTCTATTCTACTTCTGGTGCTCCTATAATTTAAATGTTGGTATGTTTAATATTTTCTCAGAGCTCTCTGATTTCCTCTAGAATATTTTTGATGTCAATAATTGTGTTGTTCATCACTGTTTGTTTATTCTTTGTTTCTCATAATTTTTTGTCAAATGTGTTAAATGATTCTTGCATTTTCTCTATTCTATTTTTGAAATTTTGGATCATCTTTACTATCATTATGCTGAATTCTTTTTTCAGGTAATTTTTCTATTTCTTCTTCATTTATTTCATCTTGTGGGTTTTTATGTTGTTCTTTCATCTGTGCAGTATTTCTCTCTCTCTCTCTTTAAATGTATTCTAATTTAGTGTGAGGTCTCCTTCCCTTGGAGATAGGGTCATGACACTTCTTGCTTTTGTTATACATCTGTGGTTTTGTTTCTCCAATGTCTTATGTAGACTTCATACTTGGAGGGGATTTTTCTTGTGCTTTTGTGGAAGGAGATGAGGTTTTTGGTTTTGTTTTGTTTTCCTCTGAGAGGCAGAGCTATGTGAGATCATTTGCTTAGGCATGCCTGTGGGAAGCCTGTCTGCTGATTATTGGATTTGTGTTATTGTCTTGCTTGCTGTTTGAATGAGGCATCCAGGACTGGGTGCTGCAGGAAATTCGGAGGTTCCAGTTCTTGGATCTAGGTGAAGGCCTTCATGGTCACTCGCAATGATCAGTACTCCCTGGGGCAGGAGTTCCCTGGCAGTCTAGTGTCCTGGATATGTCACTCCTGTTTGAGAGGTTCAGGCCTGGCTTCTGGCTAGGGAATCAAAGATCCCACAAGCCACTAAAGGGGGTTAAAATGAACAAAAACCTCCCCAAAACCCCAAAAAATAGGAACAGAAAAGCAAGAAATAAAAAATGAACCCCAGACAAATGGTAAAACCCAAATCAGACAAATAAAAGCAAAATCAAAAAAATATATACAGACACACAAACACAAAGAAAACAAAGTAAAAGACAGTGACCCAGCAAGCAAAGGAAACAATAAATGATATCAACCAATTAATAACAAAGCTAAAACAGAAAACAAGAGCAAAGCAGACTGCCAACTAAGGAATAAAGGGAAGAAAAGGAAATAAACAAACATCGTGGTGAAAAAAAATAAAAATATATAGGAAAATAAATTTAAATAATAGAAGTATATAATAAACTTTCCATATATATATATTAAACAAACAAACAAAAAACCAAAAATCTACAACTAAAAAAGGTGCTTCCCAGGTGGCTCAGTGGTAAAGAATCTACCTGTCAATGCAGGGAGCACAGGAGATGCAGGTTTGATCCCTGGGTTGGGAAGATCCCCTGGAGCAGGAAATGACAACCCACTCCAATATTCTTGCCTGGAAAACTCCATGGATAGAGAAGCCTGGTGGGTTGCTGTCCATTGGTTGTCAAAAGTCAGACATGACTGAGTAACTAAGCATACATGCACAAGAAAAGAAGCAAAACAAACAAACCAAAACTCAGAAAGCCAAAGTAGAGGTAGAAACATACAAAGGGAATAAAAATGTTGTAAAAAAGTTCCCAAAATCCTAATTCGAGATACTAATAATATAAACAACAACCACAACATAGGGGGGAAAAAAAAGGGAAAAAAAAATCCAAAACCAACTATCAGTTCAGTTCTGTCACTCAGTCGTGTCCGACTCTTTGCGACCCCCTGAATCACAGCACACCAGGCCTCCCTGTCCATTACCGACTCCCGGAGTTCACTCAGACTCGCGTCCATCGAGTCAGTGATGCCATCCAGCCATCTCATCCTTGGTCGTCCCCTGTTCCTCCTGCCCCCAATCCCTCCCAGAATCAAAGTATTTTCCAATGAGTCAACTCTTCGCATGAGGTGGCCAAAGTATTGCACTTTCAGCTTTAGCATCATTCCTTCCAAAGAAATCCCAGGGTTGATCTCCTTCAGAATGGACTGGTTGGATCTCCTTGCAGTCCAAGGGACTCTCAAGAGTCTTCTCCCACACCACAGTTCAAAAGCATCAATTCTTCAGTGCTCAGCCTTCTTCACAGTCCAACTCTCACATCCATACATGACCACTGGAAAAACCATAGACTTGACTAGATGGACCTTAGTCGGCATAGTAATGTCTCTGCTTTTGAATATACTATCTAGGTTGGCCATAACTTTTCTTCCAAAGAGTAAGCATCTTTTAATTTCATGGCTGCAATAGGAATCAAAGCACAAGGATAGTAACAAAATTTCTTCTCAGGTCTCATCCTTTCTCTGCATCCTGCCCCTGCTCCCTAGGAGGTCCTGGGAAGTAGACTGATCTCTGGACCTGCTGTGGGGAAAGCTGAGACTCTAATCTGACCCTACTTCTGTATGTGCTTGCCTCCAGTGTCCATAGCTGCCAGAGATAGAGCATTTTCTTTTGTGAGAAAACTCATCATTCTTTTATGTTTATATATTCCATAGACACAGAGTCTACCTAGTTGATCCTGTGAATTTAATATGCTGGTTGCATTGGTGGAAAGGTTTTTGATATTCTTCCTTAGTTATGCTGCTCCTGGAGCTCATTTGTGGTTTTATCCCAACCTTTGCATGTGGGTCATCCACAGGAGTTTCCTCCTGAGGCTGCCCTGGAATACTTGGGTCTGCTTCAGTGAGAACTAGGCATGGGGTTAGCATGACTGCTCAGGTGGCAGGGACCTCAGAAGCACCAGGTACGCAGGGGACCTGGCACCCATGACCACAATGGATATGGGTCTATTAGGATTCTTTTCTAGCCTCTGGCAGCTGACATTCAAAGGGCCGCTCTGCTTGCTTCTTCTCTACTGGTCATTTGTCAGCAATCGCTTATGGGGAGACACAGGTTACAGTGAGTGCTCCAACCCTTGCTCATGACTCAGTAGTAGCACCCTGTCTCATGGACACATGGCTTTCCTCAGAAGCCATTCCCTGCTGCATATTTCCTCCATCCCGTCTCCTTGGGCCAGCTCCCCAAATTCATTAGCAATTCTTACACCAGGATTGCCTTCCAATCTTCACACTCCAGTTCCCAGCTGCCATGAATTCCAGTGGACTCAAATCCCTGTCCAGTGTAGGTAGGGGCATTGCACAGACCTCTTGTATGGTTTTCATGCTCAGACTATCACAAATCAGCTGTTTTATTCTCTGGAAACCTTAAATTCTTCCGTTCGGTTCAAACTGATTTCCCCGGATTCAGGGATCTCTGCCTTGCTACAGCTCCCCAACCCTCAGGTACAATTCCAACCCCACTCATTCTGGTGTTCCTTCTCCCTTCTTCCCTTCATCTTACTGAGTTTTGCATGGTTATAAATTCCTTTCTGGTGATCAGGGACTCCTTGTGGTACTCAACTGGTTCTCTGTGAGAACTCTACATCTGAAGATTTGTTCCTGATACATCTGTGGAGAGAGATCCTCCACATTCACCTATTTTCCTGCCATCTTGTTGACACGCAGCTTTACTTTTTTTTTTTTAATTTAAATTTTGCATTCAACTGGAAAAAAATAGAAGTTACAAAATAGTAGAGAGTGAAAAATTATCCCTTCTTTGTCTCTTGACTATACAGAACCTCTTCCTGAAGGCAAGAGTTATTGTAGTTTCTGGCATATCCTTCCAGAGATATTATGAAAATATGTATTTTTTTAATGCAAACAGCAACATGTTTTTCATTCGCTATTTTTCCTGCTAAAATTGTACTTTGGAAAGCTTTCATTTCAGTACACATAAAGCTGCCATATTCTTATTTCAAGTCACTCAGATGATTTTAAGTTATATTTCCTCTTAGATACATCAAGTGAAAATATTATCATTATTTTCCCCCTAAGTACTTGGTATATTAGTCTGCTTGGCTTTCATAAAAAAAAAATACCACAGACTGGGTATTTTTAACAACAGGTAGCTATTTTCAACAGTTCTGGAAGTTGTGAAGTCCAAGATCAAGGTACCAGCTAATTCTGTTCCTGCTGAGACTCTCTTCCTGGCTTATAGATGGTTCCTCCTCACTATGTCCTTACATAGTGGGGATAGAACTCTTGTGTTCCTTTCTCAATTTATTGGATTAAGGCCTCACTCTTATAACCTAATTTAATGTCTATCACCTTCTCCTAGACCCTATATCTAAATACAGTCACATTGGGGATGAGAGCTTCAATATATGAATTTAGTAGGGACACAAATATTTATTATATAATACTTCATATATTTCAGTAGAAAAAAAGAAAGAAAATGAGAAAAGATATATAAGCAAAGGCTTCCCAGGTGCGCTAATGGCAAATAAACTGCTTGCCAATGCAGGAGACACAAGATATGTGGTTCAATCCCTGGGTCAGGATGTCCCCTGGAAGAGGGTGTGGTAGCCCACTCTGGTATTATTGCTTAGAGTATCCCATGGACAGAGGAGCCTCGCAGGCTACAGTTCATAGGGTTGCAAATAGTAGGACAAGAATGTGGTGATTTAGTATGCACACACATGATATAATCAACAGAATAGTGACCAAAAACTTCTGATTAGTCAATGTTGAGTTTGTCGTTATTAGAAGCCTGTCATATTTGATGAAAATGTAGTCCACTTAAATCAAGAGAAACTGAAGATATAAGTTTATTGTACTGAACTTATTCTAACATAGCTTTGGAGTATTATTTGAACTAGACATGTAGAAATAAAAGTAGCTTTAATTACTCAGCTAAATACTGCATTACCAAAGGAAAACAGGACATGCTGCAAACTTTATGTCTCTTTATCTACAAGCACAGACAATATGCAAGAAGATCAAATAGAAGATAAATTATATACTTACACTCAAATTTATGAGGTTACATTGTTAGAAAAGCCAAATTAAATACTTGGACTTCAGTTAAATTTCTTGATCCTCAATGCCTATAGTAAAATAATCATTAAAACTAAATTATACACGTACAAGGAGAACACAGGTCAGATCTCAAGGTCTCACAAAAGCTTCTCTCCTTAGTTCATTGAAATAAATTGTTCATCATCTTATTAGCATCGACCAGAATAGCAGGTAAGAGCACCTGGGCAAAAAATGAAAATTTTTATTTTTTATGGGTACTATATTTGAACCTCTTATTTATATACTTTGCCAAATATTTTATATAGAGTTTTTTGTACAAAACATAAGACTAATAGGGAAAAAATAAACATTTTATATTTCTTTATTTTCCACACATGTATCTAAGTAAAAGTAAATATAATATATTCTCCCTCTTCTCCACTAGTCAAATTGAGTAAAAAGTATCTCCTACAAATTATGATGCCATTTAATTTTCTTTAGCTGTGCCATGATTTTTTGAATTTAACATTTTGAAGTATATTTGACTAGAACATTATATTATTTATAGGTATACAACATAGTAATTAAATATTTTTATATATTACACATCATGTTAATATCTTACAGTATTCAGTTCAGTTCAGTTCAGTAGCTCAGTCGTGTCTGACTGTGTGACCCCATGAATTGCAGCACGCCAGGCCTCCCTGTCCATCACCATCTCCCAGAGTTCACTCAAACTCACGTCCATCGAGTCGGTGATGCCATCCAGCCATCTCATTCTCTGTCGTCCCCTTTTCCTCCTTTCCCCAATCCTTCCCAGCATCAGAGTCTTCTCCAATGAGTCAACTCTTCGCATGAGGTGGCCAAAGTACTAGAGTTTTAGCTTTAGCATCATTCCTTCCAAAGAACACCCTGAGCTGATCTCCTTTAGAATGGACTGGTTGGATCTCCTTGCAATCCAAGGTATTGACTCCATATTCATGCTGCATACTATATCCCTGTGACTTATTTATTTTATAGGTGATTTTATACCTCTAATCTCCTTCACCTATTTTGACCACCACATCCCCTTTGGCAACTACTACTTTGTTCATTGTTTGTTTGTTTGTTTGTTTTCTGCTTTTTTATATTTATATGTGTCTTTTGTTTGTTTATTTTAGATTCCATATATAAGTGAAAACATACAATGTTTGTCTTTTCCTGTCCTGGTCTATGTCACTTGTCCTGATTCTAGTTCTATCCTTGTCACAAATGGGAAGATTCCATTACTTTTAAAAGCTGATTAATATTTTATTGCACAATTGACACAAACAACATGGGTTTGAATTGTATGAATCCACTTACAGTTTTTCTTTCTTTCTTTTTTTCTTTTTTTAGTAATAAATACTACAGTACCACACAATCTATTGTTAGTTTAATATTTGGATGTGGAACTGTGGACATGATGGGATGGTGAATAAGTAGGGAAGATTGTTAATTATATGGAGATTTTTGACTGTCAGAGGTTGGCACCCCTAACCACTGCCCCATGCAAAAATCAACAATATTTGTATATACCACACCTTCTTTATCCATTCATCTGATATGGACACAGATTACCACCATATCTTGGCTATTATAAATAATTCTACACTGAACATTGAGGCACACACATCTTTTTAAATGTTCTCATTTTCATCAGAAAAACACCCAGAAGAGGAATGCTAGGTCATATGATAGTTCTATTTATGCTTTGAGAATCCTCGATACTGTTCTCCATAGTGGGAAAATCAAGTTACACTCCCACTAACACTGCATGAGATTTTCCTTTTTTCTTTACATCCTCTTCAACATTTATCATAGCTTGTCTTTTTTATGATGGCCATTCTAAGAGGACTGAGATAATATCAAATTATGGTTTTGATTTGCATTTCCCTGATGACTGATAATATTGAATATTTTATCACATATCTCTTAGCTACTCTTTATATTGTCTGTGGGAAAAAAATGGTTATTTTGCTATGTTTTGGTTACCATAACTTTTAAATACTGACACTTAAAGATATTATTTCTTTTTTTATTGTGTTTTTTTTAAATATGTTTCTGTTTAGAACAATGATATAGATTTTAAAAGATTTTTAACATATTACATTTTACATGATGCATTTAATTTACCATAAAATAAATGTGAGAGTTTTCTATATAATTTTTCATATGTGTGGATATACTGTTGTCCCAGAATATTTTATTGAAGAGTCTACAGTTTTATTTTTCCAGTAGTCATGTATGGATGTGAGAGTTGGACCATAAAGAAAGCTGAGCTGTGAAGAATTGATGCTTTTTAACTGTGGTACTGGAGAAGACTCTTGAGAGTCCCTTGGACTGCAAGAAGATCAAACCAGTCCATCCTAAAGGAAATCAGTCCTGAATATTCATAGGAAGGACTGATGCTGAAGCTGAAACTCCAATACTTTGGCAAACTTATGCAAAGAGCTGATTCATTAGAAAAGGTCCTGATGCTGCAAAAGATTGAATGCATGAGAAGGGGATGACAGAGTATGAGGTGGCTGGAAAGCATCACCAAGTCTATGGACATGAGTTTGAGTAAGCTTTGGGAGTTGGTGATGGACAGGGAAGCCTGGCGTGCTGCAGTCCACGGGGTCGCAAAGAGTTGGACACAACTGAGTGACTGAACTGAACTAACAGCTTTCTTACTGATCTGTGTTGCCATATTTATAATGCTGTTCCATTAGTTATTTAACAAGAACCCCCTGGAGTGACATTACTTTGATATTTGCTAGGGTAAATTTCCCTGGTTCATCTTAGGTAATGTTCTTTTATAAAAATATTATTTTATTTTTAGATTTTGTTTTTCTTTATATGTATTTGATGATAAGATTTTAAAATTCTACAGAATGCCTATTAAAAGTTTCATTGGAATTTCCTATAATCTACATATCAATTTATGGATAATATTCAATACATTAAGGTTTTCCATCTATTAGTACTTCCTTAGTGGTTAAGTTGGTGAAGAGTCTGCCTGCAATGAGGGAGACCTGGGTTCAGTCCCTGGATTGGGAAGATTCCCTGGAGAAGGAAATGGCAATCCACTCCAGTATACTTGCCTGGAGAATTCTATGGACAGAGGAGCCTGGTGGGCTACAGTCCAGGCGGTCTCAAAGAATCAGACACAATTGAGTGACTAACACACACATGTTTTCATTGATTTAAACCTTATTTACTGTTTACCATTTGTTGTTGTTGTTGTCTATAAAAGTTGTGCACATATTTGTACTTCCACGTTCTTCTCAAGAGTATTTTGAAAATTTCACTATTCAGACATTCTTAAGGTTTAGAAAAACAATTGGTCTGAGCTTATTGAATTGTCATTAACAATGCTAGCTAAATTATTTTAATAATAATAATATATTGTCTTTCTTGGTATTTGGTATACAGAGTCATATCTACTTGCTTTCTTGATGGCTCTCAAAACTTTTATTTTTTCTCATTCTCTTTATAACTGGATTGATTATAAAATAAGATTTCTAACTGAAATGATGGGACCAGTTTGTCTTGTATTATTCCTAATTTAATGTTATCAATGTTACTATTTTAATTTTTTTTCACAATTAAAATGGATACGCCTATGCAATTCTTACAGATAAAGTGAAGTCGCTCAGTCGTGTCCAACTCTTTGTGACCCCGTGGACTATAGCCTACCCGGCTCCTCCGTCCATGGGATTCTCCAGGCATAAATACTGGAGTGGGTTGCCATTACCTTCTTCAGGGGATCTTCCTGACCCAGGGATAGAACCCTGGTCTCCTGCATTGGACAGAGACGCTTTAACCTCTGAGCCCATTTCTCAATTAAAAGATTACATCTCAATTTATAGATTACATATTATAAAAGCAACTTTCTAACTCTTGATACATAGGGTTGATATCTTTAAGCATGAAACTTTAATTCTTTGGATGTTTGCAAATAAAATGTATCATGAAAGCTAAAATACCAAGAAATAAAAACATTTTTCAGTGTTAATCCAAGTTGGTAGTATTAACATAAACCTACTTCATGATCTCATACTTTATTTTGTTTGATTTATATTTTGTTTAGTATTTACATCAGTATTTATAAGTAATTAGTTATTAAATTTCATTATGCTGTCTTTAGATATTTTTATTTATTTATTTATTTATTTA